>NW_015505309.1:712533-717870 GCF_001515645.1 Sinocyclocheilus grahami | reverse complement strand
TAGCGCGTGTTGTTTGTCATTTCTCCGATCACAAATGCAGACATGGTTTTATGTTTACACGGCCCAATGCAATGCAATGCATAAAAAGACAGTATAAATCATTATAATCCGTAATTATGTCCCCACTGAATGCAATAAATGCCTTGTTTATAATGGGTTTTAATGTTTTTATCTCGTTGCGCCGGGACATGGCATCACAGTATGGTAAGGGGCGTAACATTTCTGTCACAAGCTTGAGGTATTCGGCCAATCAAGACACACTGGATAGCTGACCAATCAGAGCACACCTCGCTTTTCAGACCGATGAGCTTTGTAAAAATCGATGCGTTTCAGAAAGGCGGGGCATAGAGGAGAAACAATAATGTACAGTATGTGGAAAATAATGTGTTTTTTTAACCTTAAACCGCTCAAACATTTCATTACTCCAAATACACAAAATAATGTTCTTTTTAACAACAACAGATGACCCCTTTAAAACCCCACCAGTTTGAACCAGTCTGACGAATCCATCAATGAACATCAATGAAGCCCAATGTGAATCTGGCAGAGGGAATTAACATCTGATTCACTTACTGAACAGGATGTTATCATTACCTTCAATGGCATTTGTGTACTATAGGGTATTAAAATTACTAATTTTTACTAAAATTACTAAATTACTAAAATTACAGTATTATTACTAATTAGTTGGCTAGTTCTGGTTACCTGTTTTATCGAGAGAGAGAGAGAGAGAGAGAGAGAGAGAGAGAGAGAGAGAGAGAGAGAGAGAGGGGGAGAGACCTTATATATATATAGTTGTGTCTTTCCTAATTATGTCCAATCAATTGAATCTACAACAGATTTACTCCAATCAATGTGTAGAAATATATCAAAGATATTCCAGAGAAATGAGATGTAACTGAGCTAATCTGATATTTCAGGGTTTGTTTATTTATTTTTTTATGTTTTAGTTATCACAAATCTGGTTTTTAAAATGTATACACACATTTTTATATTTTATAGTGGGTTGTTTTGCAGAACTCCTCTAGTCTGTATTGCACTGCTTTCGGTGCCTTTTTTTTTTTTTAGCAATGGTTCCAGCTCACTGGAAGTCCTCTCAATCTAACAAATCTCCTGCAGGGTCTGAGGACAGAGCACAAGAACAAATTGTGGCAGGTATGCTGTCATATTCTGACACTCCAGTGTTTTAGTGTTTAGCTCTCCAGTATGACTATGTGTGCTGATGTTTCTGTCTGACTCTCTTATTTCCTTTACAGTGCTTTGGACACAAATAAGAAATGGCAAGATTAGCACATTTATAGAGAGTGAATCCAATCATTGTGATGGCTGGTGATGCCAGTAAGCCACTCCCCATGGGCAGCACACTGGCGCTCTTGAGTCACTGCAGCAATGCACATTTGCATTCTCGCTTCTCTCTTTGCTTTGCCAGCACTTTATAAAATTCCCTCACACATCAGTTGTAGATTTTTGATGACAGACACAAATACCAGCTTGGTTAGTTTATTCAACAACTGCGCGCTCTCCCTTCAACCTGGGACACGCTGACGTCACTTCCTTGGAAACCCGTGACTTAAAGAAACATTCCACATAACTCTACATCAGTGGGTTCAAGATTTGTTTAATTTTGTTGATCTGTGTTTCCACAGAGCAAAATTCAGCCAGAATGCAATCTTATCTGGTTCATTTAGCATCTTCTTGGTTATTAATAAAATATAGCTGTTCTTTTTCAACCAGCGATGGCTGTTTTTACTGGATGTTCACATACATACTTTGTTGGGTGGAATGTGAGGTCAGAATAACACTACATTATGTATTCTATCCATACCACTATGGTGATTACTGTAATTAACTTCCAAAGAAAAATGAGCACCCGCACTTAATAGCCTTCTAAGTACTAAATTTACATTAGATAAATTATAGACACAGCAAAGCTTGGGTTCTCTCAAGCATTCCTCCAAATATACTGCATTAAATGAAGGCTTGGCAGAAATCCCAGATCATCCGTGACACATCTACTGTTCCACTTGGAATCATCTAGAGTAGACACTTCATTGAACAGAAGTCATGTTGTTCAAGTATAACAAGTGAGGGATGTGTATGATGAAAATCCACCGCAGTCTGTATCGCTCTCTGGAAGAGAAGGCTGAAAGTATAGGAGATCAACTCTCAATGATCCACAGGGCCGTCATAAGAGAATACTTGTTAACAAGTGTTGAACATGTCTCTGGCCCACAGGGTGAGTGCATCCATGGATATTGGTTGCACATTCTCCGCTCTCCTGGAGTGCTTTACCGATCAGCCTCGTGTTGATTGAAGTGCCTTCGTCCAGGCCTTCCAATATGGGGTATAGCCAAGCTTCGAAGAGCAAACTCTAATCCTGTAGACATGACTGATCGCACTAGCCTTGCAGGCTAATCTACGGTGGACGAGAAGTGCAGAACAAATCACAATTCTTAAAACAAAAGAACAAATTACAAACGCAAATGCAAGTCTAAAAACCAAAATAACAATTTAGAAAACACAACAATAATTCAGAAAACATTATAGCAAGTCAGAAAACACAATGACAAATTCGAAAACAAAATAATAAGTCAGAAAACACAACGACAAATCTGAAAACAAATTAACAAGTCAGAAAACACAACGACAAATCAGACAAACCGGAAGAGGTAGGTATAGTTTGAGACAGTGCCATTGGTTTGGGATTACTCACCGCTGACTGGACGAGACATCTGTCAATCAATGTATACAGGGAAGAACCAGCCGAAGAACAGCAGAGTCCTGGTAGAAAGTTCGGAGATGGTATTAAAGGAGCTCAGTGTAAATGTATTGTATGAATTGCCCTTACTATGGAATAAAACATACGGGGTGTATATTTACATTTAGTAAAAAGTGGTTATGGAACATCAGCTCCAGTGGTGCAGATGGATAAGCGTGTATCACTGACTTTTTGATGCGATCGACCCGAGTTCGATCCCGCCTTTTGCCAAGCTTTTTTCCCCTCCCTTTTCAAATCTCGTATTAGCAATGGATTCTATTTACACTAAGTGAAAATAGCAGTATTTTTAGCAATATGCTTGGCACTGTCTCAAACTATACCTACCTCTTCCGGTTTGTCTGATTTGTCGTTGTGTTTTCTGACTTGTTATTTTGTTTTCGAATTTGTAATTGTGTTTTCTGACTTGTTATAATGTTTTCTGAATTGTTGTTGTGCTTTCTGAATTGTTATTTTGTTTTCAGAATTGTGATTTGTTCTGCACTTCTCGGCCACCGTACTAATCTGCGCAGGAGAACGAATGGGCCTGAGGGAAGTGGAGAAGATTTAAGTCTTTGTCCTTAGGGTCTGGAAGAAAGACCCATCACATGGAGGCTTAGCTCAGTTTCTCCACCATGAATCATAGAGCCTCCTTCTCAAAGAGTTTGGGTTGAATAAAAGCTTTTTTTCTTTAAAAGAAAAGTGTGCTCTGTTAAAAAAAAAAAAATAATAATAATAATAGTTAAATAAAATAATAATAATAATAATAATACTTACCTGAAAATCAGGATAAGCATGTCCAAATGTGTAATTTGAACTTTTTTTAATTTGGTCAGGCAGCCCTGAAGTCACTTTTTCCTCACCAACCAGTTGAACAAGCCTTATTGGCTTATCAAAGGGTTTGGGTGAAAAGTATGCATGAATGAATGAATGAATGAATGAATGAATGAATGAATGAACGGAATGAATGAATAACAGGCAGCCATGAAGTCACTTATTCTCAATAAGCAATTGAGATACAAGACTCATTGACTTCTCAAAGGGTTTGGGTGAAAAGTATGATCTGCTTAAAATTAATGAATGAATGAAATTAAATAATTCTTACCTGAGAAGCGGTGTAATCATGTTACACCGCCCCCCCCCCCCCCCCAAAAAAAACATATTTGACATCTCAGAACAGTTAAGATGCAATCGTTTTTTATTCATTATCATTCATCTATGAGATAAGCCTAATGTGTATGATTCATGATAAAGGAGAATGTATTTTTTTTAGTTCAAGAAAATGATTCATTCCTTTGATTCACATAACATTGCACAAGATAAGGGTGATGCACAAGACAAAAACACTTGATCCGTCAAATTCAGTGTGCATCTACAGTACAAGACATTATCTATACAGTATATATATATATATATATATATATATATATATTGTGCCTTTAACACTCAAAGCACAAACTCACGGTCCCTGTCTTGCCTTATTTATAACATTCTAAAACCAATTTCTGGTCTCTGGCTCTAATATAAAGATGATAACCATAAGATAGATGAGGAAATATAAATACACACTGTTCTTCTTGGACTAATAAAACACAAACAAACCCTCCTACACTATTTCCAGTGGACAACAACTGGCAACTATAGGTCTACCTTAAGCTAGCCAGGTGGAGTAGTTTCCTTGGCAACAAACTGAAATTTTCTGTGCACTTGCCCTGGGGTATTGAGGTTACAGAGACACATTTATGGGTAGTCAGTTACCTATACCATTTATGAGTGAGTGTGACTGAGGGGGTCACCAATCACAATAATGTGGTGGTTATTCAAAATGTTGCAGTTTTGTGTTAGTATTTTTGATTAAAATAAAGTTTGAGGTTATAGATATTTCTCAATTATTATAAATAATAAATAGATTAATTAGTTAAAATTAAAATAAATTAAATAAAAAAAATGTGTTACTTAAAAATTAAAAATAATTTCAGATTTACCAATTCCCCTTTACTTTAGCGATTCCTTTGTCACCCTCTACAGAACAGAATGAAGTATTGCACTAATGTTTGCATGCACTAAAATAACTCATTATAATGCGGCACATTTGACTATTTTTCTGTTAAAGCTAAAATGCATTTTACAAATTCACTTCAGTAATATTTTGTATTGCCTTTTTGAGAAAATATAGCTTCTGTACAAACAAAGTTCCCTTTCATGGGAACTTCGAACTGCGTCCTCTAGGGGTCGCTATGGGGAACGCCTCGTTGTGACCAGTGTCTGAAGCATACATTAGCTGTGTCTCATTTAGAAGGCTGCGTCCTCCGGAGGTCGCATTCGAAGGCTGCATACGTCATCGAGGCTGTCTCATTTCAGAAAAGCAAGTAGGACACTCCGAATGCGACCTTCGAATGCGACCTTCTTTCACAAGAATTCGGAGGATGCATGAGGTGTATCCTTCGCTGCTACAGATAACCCACAATTCTTTGCGTCGCCGTGAACAACCGTTGTTAATTTGAAAAATGCCGGCGCCGGCAGATGTAAGGTACACACAAGCGCAGATGTGGTGTTTACAACTTACCTTAATTCGCCTCGGT
>NW_015505309.1:687702-712451 GCF_001515645.1 Sinocyclocheilus grahami | reverse complement strand
AGACAGCCGCTGGAGGCTGATGTTCTCTCTTTAACATCATCTGATCCAGGGGCCAGTGCTCTGCTGGGTTCAGCCCAGGAAGAGCAGGAAATGGATGAAGAGAGCGAAGAAGCTGAGGCTGAGCCTTCTCAATTCTCCTGCCCTGCATATGATGAAATCTTAGAGGTTATGGATCACGCCACGGCGAGGCTTGACTTGCCGTGGAAGCGGACTAAGGAAGTGATGTCGCGAGGTCGTCTCGAGGAAAGTTATCTTTCTGGCCATAACCCTCCAGCTCAGGTGAGCCTTCCTTTCCTTCCTGATCTCCATATTGAAATCGAGAAGGAATGGAAGAGGCCGTTTTCCTCACGCATCCATCGGTTTCAGCATACCAGTTATGTGAACATTGGGGCGATGCGCGAAAACTGCTATGAGAGAATGCCCCATTGTAGAAGAGACGCTAGCTATCTCTCTATGGGTGAGACATCGTCTCTCAAAACTCCTTGCCATCTGTGCCCCTTCAAGCTACATCTAAATTGAATGGCAGGGCATACGCAGCAGCAGGTCAGGCTGCTGCTTCGCTGCACACTATGGCGGTGCTCCAGGCATACCAGGCTGACCTGCTGAAAGACCTGGATGAAGGTGAGGGCCTTTCTTCTGATGAGATGGCTGAATTGTGCCGCACCACGGATCTTGCTCTCCATGCTACTAAGTAGGCTGCCTCTGCCATGGGCAGATCTATGGCGGTGATGGTAGTATAGCGACCTCTAGAGGACGCAGTTCGAAGTTCCCATGAAAGGGAACGTCTCAGGTTACTTATGTAACCATGGTTCCCTGAGTAGGGAACGAGACACTGTGTCCTCTAGGTTTCTTGCCATGCTGCGGACGCAAGCTTCAGACAAAGAAGTGAATGATGTGTGCTCCCGGCGCCTATTTATACTATAGTTGCACCGGTAGTGACGTCATGGCTGTCGCCGGCCAACAAGTTGGTGTTTTTTCAATGTATGCTTCAGACACGGGTCACGATGAGGCGTTCCCCATAGCGACCCCTAGAGAACGCAGTGTCTCGTTCCCTACTCAGGGAACCATGGTTACATAAGTAACCTGAGACGTTTTCTGATCAACTCAGCAAAAGAGAAAATTCCTCAGTACACCTGAGGGATTCATAAAAGAGGTTTTATATGAATGGGGGATGAGGGGGGACGAGAGCTCTCCTCCCATAATGCCTGTCTCTTCATGGCTGGCTGCACTTTATAAGCATTTGTGAAGGCTGTAAAAAACAGAGGACATCTCATATTACATTCCCTCTCCATGGAAAACGATCAGGGGCGCAAAATCTAGGTGTTAAAAAACGGATCAACTGGAGCTAACCATCAAGAAACAAACCAATCACTGGACTAGAGGATTTTTTTTTTCAGAAGAAATCCTAATAAAACTGTTTTCTCATGGATAAATGAGCATACAGAATGGAAAATCCATCATGACTCATGTTTAATTCGTTCGAGGTTTAATTTGCCACTGTTACCCCACAACATTAATATGGTAAAAGTTGAGTTGAGCCTCAGATGTTCAAAGAGTCAATCTCAAATGGCCAGAAGCCAGCCAGTCACCTTTTGCCTTTAATGTCGCTCTCTGGCATTTAAAAAGAAACATCCGTAACTGGGTAATTCAAGCACAAAGCCATCCTGTATACAGTGACATGGCCCTTGGGAGTGTCTAGGAAACTAACTCCAGTGTTGCCAGAAACTCATTTCTGCTTCCTCAAAAGCCCTGCACAAACACTTGAGTTAACCTGTTGGTGACTGAGAGGCACAATTGCATTTGAATCATTGTTTAAATAAAAAACAGTTGAATGAGTGTGAAGAACTTGTGGCTAGGGCAATATGTTTGGAATTTGTAAATTTGAAAATTATTTTTTAAATAATAATATTTATTATTATATATATATATTTTTTTTAAGTTGATACTTGCTAAGGACTATACATTTGAGATGAATAAGACAACCAACCACTGTAGGCCTTATGTAACAGCTTGTTAAAATGTTGCTAAATTCATGGTTGAGGTATTACTGTATTTTATGTAGAACAAAACATGAAGTTTTATTATTCATATTTGACTAATAATTCAAAAAATACTATTTTTAAAAATCCCATTACAAATTAAACAAATTTTGTGTGGAAATTACTAAAGTGGCCCACAGTGCTATTGAAGAACACACAGTCAAAAGTTTATTTTTTAGTATCTGGAGTTAAATGTATAGTTTATCATTACAAATGCGTCTAAAATAGTAAAATAGTTCAACTAGGCTTTAATCTTTTAGCGGAAAACAAACACATAGGCACACATAACAAACAATAAAAGAAGAAATAAAAAGAAATTTAAAAAGTATAAATAAAGATGGTTGATTCTTTTTCTCAATAAGCTTTTAAATAATCAAAATATTCACCTTCAATCAGATAAGTGGCAGTATTAAACGACGTGAATTAAATATATATATATATATATATATATATATATATATATATATATATATATATATATATATATATACACAGTCTCTCTTAAAGAAGTCTCTTCTGCTCATCAAGGCTGCATTTATTTGATCAAAAATACAGAAAAAACAGTAATCTTATATAAATATAATAATATAAATATAGAAATATAAATCTTTTCTAACAATATAAATCTTTGCTATCACTTCTTAACAATTTAACACATCCTTGCTGAATAAAAGTTTCAATTTCTTTCTTTCTTTCAAAAAAAAAGAAAGAATAAAAATGTACTGACCCCAAACTTTTGAACTGTTGTGTATACTGTTAGAAAAGATTTATATTTTTAAATAAATGCTCTTCTTTTTAACTTTTTATTCATCAAAGTATCCTGAAAAAAAGTATCACAGGTTCCAAAAAACTATTAAGAATTTGTAAATTTGAAAATTATTTTTTAAATAATAATATTTATTATTATATATATATATTTTTTTTAAGTTGATACTTGCTAAGGACTATACATTTGAGATGAATAAGACAACCAACCACTGTAGGCCTTATGTAACAGCTTGTTAAAATGTTGCTAAATTCATGGTTGAGGTATTACTGTATTTTATGTAGAACAAAACATGAAGTTTTATTATTCATATTTGACTAATAATTCAAAAAATACTATTTTTAAAAATCCCATTACAAATTAAACAAATTTTGTGTGGAAATTACTAAAGTGGCCCACAGTGCTATTGAAGAACACACAGTCAAAAGTTTATTTTTTAGTATCTGGAGTTAAATGTATAGTTTATCATTACAAATGCGTCTAAAATAGTAAAATAGTTCAACTAGGCTTTAATCTTTTAGCGGAAAACAAACACATAGGCACACATAACAAACAATAAAAGAAGAAATAAAAAGAAATTTAAAAAGTATAAATAAAGATGGTTGATTCTTTTTCTCAATAAGCTTTTAAATAATCAAAATATTCACCTTCAATCAGATAAGTGGCAGTATTAAACGACGTGAATTAAATATATATATATATATATATATATATATATATATATATATATATATATATACACAGTCTCTCTTAAAGAAGTCTCTTCTGCTCATCAAGGCTGCATTTATTTGATCAAAAATACAGAAAAAACAGTAATCTTATATAAATATAATAATATAAATATAGAAATATAAATCTTTTCTAACAATATAAATCTTTGCTATCACTTCTTAACAATTTAACACATCCTTGCTGAATAAAAGTTTCAATTTCTTTCTTTCTTTCAAAAAAAAAGAAAGAATAAAAATGTACTGACCCCAAACTTTTGAACTGTTGTGTATACTGTTAGAAAAGATTTATATTTTTAAATAAATGCTCTTCTTTTTAACTTTTTATTCATCAAAGTATCCTGAAAAAAAGTATCACAGGTTCCAAAAAACTATTAAGCAGCACAACAGTTTCCAGCACTGATAATAAATCAGCATATTAGAATGATTTCTGAAGGATCATGTGACGCTGAAGACTGGCGTAATGATGCTGAAAATACAGCTTTGCATCACAGGAGTAAATTAGATTTTAATGTATATTAAAATAGAAAAACGTTATTTTACATTATAATAATATTTCACAATATTACATTTTTTCCTGTACACCGCAAAATCCCCAGAGTTAAATCAACTCTGCTCAGAGTACATATTGGCCCAATCTACAGAGTGTTAAAATAACACTGAAGCCAAGTTAAACTTAATGGGATACTTACGCAATGAATTAATTGATGAGTGAGCATTAGTAACGAAAACCCGCTGTTAGCAATGTTGAAGATGAACAACTACTGCTCAGGCTTTTAGACATGAAAACATATCACATAATCCTCAACAGTGGTAACTCTGCTTCAGTGTTATTTTAACACTCTGTAGATTGGGACAATATGTACTCTGAGCAGAGTTGATTTAACTCTTGGGATTTTGCTGTGTATTTTTGATCAAATAAATGCAGCCTTGATGAGCATAAGAAACTCCTGAGGTTGGTTTGAGGTTAAAACATTAAAACTCGTTCTGATCCCAAACTTTTGACCGGTAGTGTATATATTCACATTTTACTTTTGACCGCCACACTGTGTGTAAAAATGGATTATTATGAATTATTTATGCACCCAATCAAATTGACCGCAATGTACTTACAAGTGACTGTGCGGAACCTTCGACACACAGCATTATTCGGGGAAGTTCATTGTCATTGCACCAGTGTCAGGAAGTGCGCATGTTTTTAAAGATGGCGGACGTTCCTAGTGATGCACCAGAACGTAAGTCCAATGAATGTTTATGCATTACGTTTTCACATTAAGTGAATCCCCCGTTTCTTAGGCTGTCATCGGTTTACAGTTTAAATGACACTTTCGCCAACATATCAGACACGTTTCGCTGTGCCTCTTTGATGTTTAATAATGTTATGAAATCGGGCATCTGTCATGTCAGAGAGTCTGTCAGAACAGCTGCCTGCACCTTTACATTACTGTTTACGTTAACATCCATAAATACAGTTACAGTTACAACATGCTGTCAAACTAAGTGTGGAAGCTTAGTTCTGGGGACGGTTGCAAAAACTGCTAGTCTTAAAAAGTCATCTAGATTTTTTTTCTTCGACTGGTCATAACTTTTTTAATTCAATTACTAAAAGGTAGTTTGGTCTAATTTGAATATCTAAAGTTCGACCAATTACCCCTTTTCTACTGGAGGTTGGTGAAACTAAGACCCACTTTAAAATAGTTACTATGTTTGTGCAACTGGCCCCTGGTCTTTCTTTGAATGGCATAGTGAACTTATGTCTAAGTCTGTCTGTCATTGTGTGTATTATTATTTGCTGTTAAAGACAGAAGAGGGAGGGCAAAACTTACAGAGGCATCTGTTCAGATACACACTGTACATGTCTATATTTTAATTGCTTTAATGTGTTGTAATTCTCTCTAGACTGTCCGGGCACAAGCAGTGATCAGGCTGGTAAAACATCAGCATGTCAAGGATGCCCAAACCAAACCATATGTGCGTCTGGTGCTGCCAAAGCTCCTGATCCAGGTATACATACATAAGTATATTGCGGCTAAAACTGGTCAGTTCTGTGTGAGCTTTGAATGTTCATAAAGAAAGAACAAACTAAAAAAAAAAAGATTTTTGAAATTGATTAAACTTTTCTTAATGTTATTCAAGGTCGATGGCATTTCATACTATGGCTTTTTAGATTTATCCTTCAGATATGTTAACGGATGATGATGTACAACATCAATGTTCTTTTTTTATTATAATAGCTCCATCTAAATCTGAAGTGTGTGACTTTGTTTTCTCTCGTTGCAGCCATAGAGGAAATCAGACAGAAATTGACCTCTGTGAAGCACAAGATTCTGGTGTTGTCTGGAAAAGGGGGTGTTGGGAAGAGCACGTTCAGCGCACATTTGTCTCATGCATTAGCTAGTGATGACTCCTGACGTTTTGGCAGATTGGCTTAAATATAAGCTGTTTAAGGATGTTTTTATAGTACATTGACCTCTTATATGTCAAAAGATCAAGGTAATTTGATTTCTCAGTTTATGACCTCTTTAAAATTGTTAAACCAGAAATACAAATAAGATTGGATAGCTTTGTAAATATTGTCTTGTAGCAGATGAGTTTGTTGACCTCTTTTATCATGTATTGTTGGTTGGTTTATCCATAAATTCTTGCAAGTGTACACAGGAGGAAAACATTTGTGTTGGTGTTCACATTAAAGCGGTTCAGTTGTTTTATTTAAAGCGTTGACTTGACAGTTAGTACAACTGCTACACATAGGACTGTGGCGTGTCAAATGGTACATTTACACTGACTTTGACTAAACTGACCAAATGATAGCATCTTAGTAGAAACCTTGTTAATTCTTGCATACCTTGATGTCTTCCTTTCTCTGTATAGGCTACTGCCTGAAAAGTTAGCATTGTTTGGATATCAGACAGACAATATTTGTCTCACTATTAATGTGATACCATTCAATGTTTTTCTATCAAGACTCAATTATGACCTGATCTTTTTGATTAAAAATGTTTTTTTTTACACTCATTGGAATATGAAATGCCACAACTAATTTAGATGTGCTGCAAGCCTAGCTCATATAGATTTTTTTAAAATAAAAAGCGCTTCATTTTGATTAATTTTCATTGTAGCTTATTGTTCAAATGGATTGTTTTGCCTTATAGCACTATGAATGTTAAATCACATTTCCAAACTCGCTCAGAAACGATTCTGAAATCGTATCGGACATTTTAAGTGTGGTGCCTTTAGTAAAACATTAACGTGTTAATCAGAATAGGAAAACCAACCAACTGCTGTGAAAAACATAACACTTATGCTTTTGAACTTGAATGTATCATTTCGAAAGAGCAGTGAACAAGAAAATCTTCTGTTTGCATATCGGCATCCTAGCCAAGCACTTCACAATAATTTTTCTCCATCTGAGACTGCTGGCTATTTTTAATGCATGGTAGAGCTCTGCGGCAGAAAGAGCTGTTTACTGGGTTCATTGAGAAGAGCACGGCTCTGACTGGGACTCTTTCTAAACCAGTGCACTTGGGGAGAGCTGTATTGATCTCGTCTCAACAAACTAATCTTCAATCCCTCAAACTATTTAAATCGCACAGCTTGGGGACTTCCACAGTGTGAAGCGCTCCATTGTTGGCAGACATCTAAAAAGCCGTGAGGAATCGAGTCCCACGCTCTCCGCTTCCAGTATTCAGAAGTGTTTTTAAAAGGTCTCACTGTGGAATTATGGGTCATGTCTTTTTTCTCTTACATCTCACTCTCTTTCCATTGTTAGATGGCAGTTTGTGCAACTGTATTTTTCTCTTTATTGATTTTTTTTTTCCTAGAGACTTCTACTATTTTTCAAGCACATATTGTATGTAGTAATGGGACCCTGTAGCCTGCAGGAAAAAATTTCCCTCAGAAGTGAATTTTGTTCTTTTAAACACATGGGAAGTAAACACTGTTTTATTCACAGTTTTTTTTTTGCATAAATTACAGTAAATTCACAATTTGGATGAAAGCACAGCTAATGTCTCTTTGCTTTTCTAGGAAGAGCATATAGGCTACAGTAGCCAAATCTGCATCTGGTCCCAAACAGGCCCGTTTGTGGAAGTTCCATATTCTCTCAAGAGGTCTGTGGGATTCTTAGCATTTTTGTTAGGTTAAGATGTGCTTTTCCACTCCTCACTCTTCGTGTATTTGATGAGCCCTGAGGGTTTCAGACATTGATTTAAGAAGGTCAAACAAGACACAGGAGCACGTACATTTGTGTTTCAATTACTGGAAAAGAAGAGCGGTTGCCAGAAGAAAAGTATTCAGACTCTGGGAGGAAGTGGTGTGATTTCCCCTTTAGCTCGCTGGAAGAATCCCTGACTTTTGCCACTATGGTCTTAGCCTCCCTACAACCCTGTTCACTGAGCGTCCATTTCCTGAGAGAGAGCGAGGGAACCTGGACGATTAAGTGGGGTTCTGTGCTCCTCCTCGTTTGCAGCTTTCACTCCAAAGTGTGCTTTCAGTAAATTTCCTTCAGGAAGCAGATGAACAGGGAGGGGAAATAAACAGCGTGTGACCCTACCGAGGGTGTTTTAAGGGCGTGCTGCTTAATTCAGCCGTTGACAAATAACATTTAACACAAGCCAGGGGAAAGAAGGTCATATGTTTAATTTGACTATATTTATTTTTGAACCAAATACATTTTAAACAAATGCTTTGAGAACTTGAAATAACATCATTGTTGATCCATTTAGGTGCATGTCATGTGCAACTTTTGTTGCATGAAAAGAGCTTTCATGGATCCAAAAAGTGAAATCATCAGCACATCTGGAATTTTTATCAGTTCCTATCATGTCCACAGATCAGTCACACGCACAAACTCTAACTCTAACTCTGGTGTGATCATCTAAACATACTGTATGCTGCAGTATAATCCATTGGGCATGCAGCAGCTCTCGGAGGTCTATTGTGTGTGTGTGTGTGTGTGTCATGTAAAAGAGTTTTGATGATCTGCTTTACAAAAGCCAGAAATATCCTAAATGATTCCCAGGTTTTTTTTTCTCCCCTTCATGACTAATGACATTTGCATCTGTTTCTGTGAGGCCCTGTTGAGGTGTTTGCAGTGATAGATAGATAGATAGATAAATAGGTATGAACCTCGATAGATAGATAGATGGATGCTTATTTTTTTACACTTATGTTTCTTTTCATTATTGGTACAATATGATCCAGTCTGTTGGCAAACTCAGATAGTTGTGTTTGCTGTATAATTAATTTGAATGAACTGCTCTGTAGTTTTGGCGGTATTTGTTGAAGTGTTCTGGATCTGTTTTCACGCACACTGACTCCCATTGAGCACTTTTCTTATGTCACAGTTCTGCTGCACATCTGGCCCAGAGTTCAAATATAACTATTAGGTCTGGTCACACCAAATCAAGGCTGTAGTACTGTACACTCAGACATGAGACCACAGACCTGATTTTTCATTCAAACCACATAGGCGGTGTAAAGGTTATGTTTCCCGGTCACAGCAGGGTAGAAGTGGCATTCAGAGATGAGTTTAAATAGCCTAAACGTGTGTTGGAGGTGGTTGTGGTCTTTGTGTATAGAGCGGGAACTGAAGTGATGGCCGTATGTAATGACTGAGTCCGTGCTGGTCAGACTGAAGCTGTATGTGTGCAACTGTGAGTTGCTGACTCGCTAAGCTATGCCACGCTGACATCTTGTGTTAACTTCATTGTATTGCGGTGGAGCAATTTTCAATTGCCATTAGGAAACCTGGGCTCAAATTCCAACCGTTTTGTTTTTGTTTTTTGCTTTGTTTAATACAGTAAATAATATGAGCAAGGTGTTTAAAGGCAAGGCACAACCTCATTAATCCATAATCCATATCCTTATTAAACAGCCTTATGCCAGTTTTTGTGCTTGAATTTATTCTTTCCTCTTCCAGGTTGCACTGCTAGATGTGGACATCTGTGGGCCATCTATACCAAAGATAATGGGGTTAGAGGGGGAGCAGGTATGTCGTATATCTCTGGCTTCATTGTGCTTCTTTTTTGTGACAGAATGCTGAGATATCTGACTGATTTATAGATGGGGAATGTCATTCTCTGCTTGTTTTCTCTGTAGGTTCATCAGAGCGGCTCAGGCTGGTCCCCAGTGGTGAGATCTTTTATATCTCTATTCTTTTGATTTGTGTTCTCAAGCATTTGTTACATTCTCAGGCATTCTTACATATGCATATATTCTCTCTGTCTAGTATGTTGAGGACAACTTGGCTGTCATGTCCATTGGCTTCCTGCTCAGTAGTCCAGATGATGCTGTTATCTGGAGAGGACCCAAAAAGAATGGTTGGTGCTTTATTTTAGCCCTGTCTTCTGTTGTACACATCAGGAATATTACATTTTTCATTTTCTTAAGTAGTTTCAATTGCATTCCTCAAAGACATGCAGTCTTATTTAGCTGTGAGTTGTATTGGAATCCAAACATGGCAAAAGTGTGACAATACGTGGGATCTGACTGCAGAGCAGTTATTTTTGAATCTATGGATCTGTTTACTTGCACTATAACGCTGATAGTCCAGGTCAAAACAAACAGAGCAGCCTGCACAAGACCACACAACCATTTGACCTATTTTAATTCTACCCAGAATGCTCTGCTTCAAAGTTCTTGGGGAATTCAGGCACCTAATCAATAGGCACTTGTTAAAAGCACATTAAACAGCCCCGATGATCTAAACAGCAATGACATGGCCTTGAAAAGCAATAAAAGTCATGCTGAAGTTTGAATTTCAGTTCAAACTAAAGTGGTGGGGGAAAAAATACAAAAAAAAAATTATGCAAATAAATGAACATAGTTCTAATCTGTTGATTTTTATTTATTTTTTACATTTTTATGTGGTGTCATAATTAAACTTAATGCCTTGATATGATTATGATTTATGGGAATAAAAAAATTTCAAATGGCACTTCATAAAAAAATAAAAAAATAAATGCCCTTTAGATGCCATCCTAAATATTGCCTTCTTTTAGGTCTAATCACATCCCAGTGTAAAAGACGACAGTTAGGGGACGTGGTGTTTTTCTGTGGGCAGCAGTCATGTGATTGTTGGTTTAATGGTTAAGGATGTCTTGGTGATGCATGTTTGGTTTCATGCAGCTGTTTTTAAGTGACATGTTTCCACTTGGTCAATCTGGAGTTTTCATTTCAGTAAACAGGTTTTTGTGCTAATCTCTGCCAACCGGTGTACAATAACTGGTGCTTCTTAAAAATCACATCATGATTAACTTTAGTGTAATTAAATAAACGATTTGTGTTCCAGTCGTAGCTGAAACAAGGGCAGCATTAGCTTCCAGCCACAATAAAACTCTGAAGCAGAAGTACTGCTTTCAAAATTAAAAAAAGTTTCCGTCCTGACAAGACAACACAATACACATACAGTGGGGAAAAAAAGTATTTAGTCAGCCATTGGCTGACTAAATACTTTTTTGCCCCACTGTATATAAGTATCATTAAAAAAAAGGATGTAAGTATTAAGTTTTTTAATTTCACATTTAAAAATCTAGTGTTTAATCATCACAAAATTACTCTAATTTGCCTCTTTGCATTGGAATTTAAAACCCTTTCTCTATTTTACCTTAAATACTACACTAATTGTAATAGAAGTAATATAAATTCTAGAAAAATATATTTTAAGTCATTAATGGACCATAATTGTTGCATATATTGTTGCATATTATTGCACAAATAGTATTTAGTATCAAAATATCATATAATATAGCTAAATATATAAATAACTAAAATATAGAACAATTTTTTAACTGAAGAAGAGTTAAGCTGTATCTCTCATCTTTTTAAGTGGGAGAACTTGCACAATTGTTGGCTGACTAAATACTTTTTTGCCCCACTGTATATAAGTATCATTAAAAAAAAGGATGTAAGTATTAAGTTTTTTAATTTCACATTTAAAAATCTAGTGTTTAATCATCACAAAATTACTCTAATTTGCCTCTTTGCATTGGAATTTAAAACCCTTTCTCTATTTTACCTTAAATACTACACTAATTGTAATAGAAGTAATATAAATTCTAGAAAAATATATTTTGTCATTAATGGACCATAATTGTTGCATATATTGTTGCATATTATCGCACAAATAGTATTTAGTATCAAAATATCATATAATATAGCTAAATATATAAATAACTTAAATATAGAACGATTTTTTAACTGAAAAAGAGTTAAGCTGTATGGTCACATTATAAGTAAGCAATAACTGAGGGTTAAATACAAGAAAACCATATTAATGTTGCCTCTCCATCACTCTCCAGAATAAAGTGATACTGTAAATGTGATCGACATAATCAATGCATAATATGCTGTAATGTTTACCAAAAATTGCTGCAAATTCCTGTGAAGTGAAGCTGTCGTCTTAAACCCATTCAAATTGATTGTCAACGCTGGTTTGGAGAGCTGGCGAGATCAAAGCTTGTCGCAACTCTGTTTTTCAATGGCTCTGGCTTTAACTGAAGCGCTACATTTTCTGATTTACGCCACATTAAGTGCGCCAAAACTATTTATTGTTTAAATTTCGTATTAAAACTTGAGAATTTGGCCAAAAAGGGTTGAGAGAAAATACGATGCGTGTCAGATCCGCGTCACGTTCAGCAGCGGCAGCTTAAGAAATAACAGCCAAAATAACCTAATAACCAGCTGCTGTGATGTCTATTAATCAAAGGACAAAGAAAAAAATTACTTTTATAGCTTTAAGGATTCATCTATATTTAATTTAGAATTTAGGGTTTGATAACTTCAATTTTAATTTCTGCTGAAGGGCACAGGTAAATATGACATAATGGGTCAATGTGAAAATTGTTTTAAGTTCACTTAAATTAGAAGTTATTTTTTAAAAGTCTAGTAAATGTTAAAATTGATAGCTCTCAATTATACTGTAATGTTGAAAGGCTATATATAGAGATCGACCGATATATAGATTTACCGATATTTTTCCCGATATTTAAGCATTTTACAATAATCAAATATCGGTTTTGTAATATCTAATTCACCGATAAATGAGAATTGAGCGCAGGATCGCCATTGCAGTGCATCTGAGAGCAAACAAGACAACAACAAAGGCATGACAAAGGCATGGTTCAGGTACTTGATTTGCTGTAGTTAGTAAACTTTATTTAACATAACAGCCATTTATACACAAATTAGATGCATTACATAAATGCCTGATATGTAGTTTATGCAGCTTGGCTCTAAGAAATAGAGACCAACTCACGGAGTCATGTAAAATAATCCATCAAGTCCTGTCCCAATAAAGACGTAACTTTGCATGAGTTAAATAATACAGCCATGAATGAGCGCATGTTGGAAATAAAAGTGCTGAATTGAATTCTCTCTCTGTTGTCTATGCTCATCGTTAGTCTCGTGAAGTCGGAGTCACATAGATAATACGCCAAGATCCTCTCCCAATAAAGACGTAACTTTGCATGAGTTAAATAATACAGCCATGAATGAGCGCATGTTGGAAATAAAAGCGTTGAATTTAATTCTCTCTCTGTTGTATATTTGCTCATCATTAGTCTCGTGAAGCCACTTTCATATTGCTGTTCACTCACCTGGTTGATGCTCAGGAAATGCTCCAGCACGGCCACCGCATGTAACTTTTAACAAGATTCACTTGTTTAAAACACCCTAAATTGTATTAACATTTACTATATAACCAATATTTCGCTAATAAACATCTAAATAAATTCAACTCTATGGAAATTAATTATTTAATATCTCCGCGAGCGATCGCAGTTTGAGTATAGTTCTGTGTAACTGCATAGCTAAACCGCGCTGTCCGCAGGCATTTCATAATCTAGAAGGACAAAAACATTATTAATAATTCTGATATAACATTCCAGTTGAGAAATGCAATAAAATACGATGTTTTGTTTGTTATATTCCAATATTCCAGAGAATATTATTCAGTGAATTAACATTATCAAGTGAATTATTATTGACTCTGTAGCTATTAAACAGCTTATAAACCTACTAAAACTGTAGTTTAAAATGAAGTTGATGACCCCTGTCCTTTATTTATTTTCTTCATTTGAAAACATTAGACATTTATTTTTCTTATTGTTAATATTAGTGTTGTTGCTGTTGATGCTTTTTATAAATAAAATGTTTTTTTTATTGTTGTAGTATGAAGATTAATTTTAACATGAATGACTGCTAATTTTCAACACTTAAAAAAAAAATAAAAAAAAAATAAAAAGATGACTGAAAAGAGGAAAAATCTAAGTGAAGTATGTTCTTACTTCACTTAGTCATTTATTTACTTTATAACAGTAAATAAATATCGGTTCTGCATATCGGTTATCGGGCACATAAACATGCAGATAATTGGTATCGGTTATAAAAAATACATTTCGGTCAATCACTAGCTACAGTGGGGAAAAATAGTATTTAGTCAGCCACCAATTGTGCAAGTTCTTGGGGGTGGAAACATCATGCTTTGGGGCTGTTTTTCTGCAAAGGGACCAGGACGACTGATCCGTGTAAATGATAGAATGAATGGGGCCATGTATTGTGAGATTTTGAGTGAAAACCTCCTTCCATCAGCAAGGGCATTGAAGATGAAACGTGGCTGGGTCTTTCAGCATGACAATGATCCCAAACACACTGCCCGGGCAACGAAGGAGTGGCTTTGTAAGAAGCATTTCAAGGTCCTGGAGTGGCCTAGCCCGTCTCCAGATCTCAACCCCATAGAAAATCTTTGGAGGGAGTTGAAAATCTGTGTTGCCCAGCGACAGCCCCAAAACATTACTGCTCTTGAGGAATGGGCCAAAATACCAGCAACAGTGTGTGACAACCTTGTGAAGACTTACAGAAAACGTTTGACCTCTGTCATTGCCAACAAAGTGTATATAACAAAGTATTGAGATGAAATTTTGTTATTGACCAAATACTTATTTTCCACCATAATTTGCCAATTAATTCTTTAAAAATCCTACAATGTGATTTTCTGGATTTTTTTTTCTCATTTTGTCTCTCATAGTTGAGGTATACCTATGATGAAAATTACAGGCCTCTCTCATCTTTTTAAGTGGGAGAACTTGCACAATTGGTGGCTGACTAAATACTTTTTTGCCCCACTGTATATATATATATATATATTTTGACAGATTGACAGCACTAATATAACTATTAGCGGAACTTGGATCAAATGCATTGAATGATGAAAAGCAGATGCATCTGATACTCATCTTTCTTTCTGCACCAAACCCGTTTATACTTTGTGCTACAAAGGAACAGAAAACTGGATGTCATGGGCAATAATGAGATGCTCAGAAAAGCTCTCTGATGAGAGCACGTGGCTCTGTTGATCTGAAGCACTAAGTTAGATTTAGGCCGGATGGGTTTCACTTCCTTAGTTCTGTATTTTAACCACTGTCTTATCTGTGATGATGACTGATTTCCTTTACTGTGCGCTTCACAGGTGTACTGAATGTAGCTTCCTTTAGAGTTGAGATACAGTATTGGACAAGGTGTTGATTAGCTCCATTAATATACATACAGGAGCTGAATGACTCTTGCTGTTGAACTTCATGTACACAAGAGTTATATATGGCATGCCATAGCAGATTTCGAGCACATTTATTTGATCAACTAAATAAATCGAGTGGGAGGAGCTGTTGTTGTTGCTTTTGTTTTTCATTTCAGGAAGTAGCATTGTGTGATTCAAGGGAAGTTGACGTGATGTCTAATGAGTTGACTGTGATGTTAACGTGTAATGAGTTGACCATGATGTTAACGTGTACTTTTTTTCCATTTTGGCCCAAGTATTCTTTTTTGACTGTATTTTGACTATAACTATGTGTGCTCATTTAGCATGGGTGGGGAGTTTGGTAGGACAATGATTATTATGCAACATGAATGTTTTTGTGTGACACGTTTGGTTTGGTGTCATACCAAATGTATTATATTGTTTTTACTCCGTTATCTGTGTATTTACTGTGTAATCTATGTGGTTTCTATTT
This sequence comes from Sinocyclocheilus grahami, assembly GCF_001515645.1. Taxonomy (NCBI): domain Eukaryota; kingdom Metazoa; phylum Chordata; class Actinopteri; order Cypriniformes; family Cyprinidae; genus Sinocyclocheilus; species Sinocyclocheilus grahami. Next base: position 696,910 of record NW_015505309.1, on the reverse strand, counting down.
ACTTTAGAGTTGTGAGAAAGGCTTACTGTAAGTTAAGATGGCCTTGTCTGAATGGTAAAGGCATCAGAAAATCTGGATTATACTCCAGATGTAAAAAGTATAACAACAAAATGGCACTGTTTCATGCATACAACAACAAACATGATGCAAGCCATGATGTCTGATTCACAAACAACTGACTGTACTTTTTATTGTGTCAGCCAAAAGATTCACACAACTGCCTCACTAGTGAGTTAGTGGAATTAATCTGGCTCATTCAGTCAGTGAATCATTCTGAATCTGCCACTAACATTTTGTTTAGTTGTCTTATTCTACATTAACCCAGGAAACCGAATTTTGTTGTCATCAATTATTAATGGTATTTAAAAAAACATTCAGATATTTGACAAAAATAATATTGGTTATTATTTAACATTTGAGGGTTTATTTTTGAATTAAGTGAAAGTTAAGGGAAAATTTGAAGCACTTTTGAATGACAGTCTTTGTCAGATACTTCAGAAATATCAACAAAATGTAATTTGGCTCCAAATGTGTCATTAAGAGCCAATGGCTTGCTATTTGTTTGTTTTTTAGAGGAAGTAAATCACTATATGTGTACTGAATATCTGCATGATTACAGCCTATTTACGTAGACAGTTTTGGCATCTCGGATACAAACATATTGGATCAGAATTCATTGTGGTGCACATCAAGCATCAAAACACTATAGTGTACAAACAGAAGGATTTTGTGTTCAGAGTTGTCTTGAGTAGCAAATCTGTTTGCTTGCTTGATTTTCACTGATACTGCATCTCACACTGAAGTGCTAAACACTGCAGTTTTTGCAACATCATATAGATCACTCTGATAACGTCTGGTTCCATGCCATCAATCAGCTTATAGCTTTGAGTTTAAAGTCTGTGTGAACCGGAAGTTGCTGCCGAATTTATTTCAGTGTAGTGATGTATTTCCAGCTGAAATGGAATATTGGGCATGGTTTTATGTTTGCGCTCCTCCTCTCTGTCTTTCACTCTTAGCAATCTAATGGTCGGAGGGGTGTGTTTAAGGATATTCTGCCCAAGCCGTCAAACTGACTTCATTAGAAAAGGAATGCCATTACAGAGCGGTAATAAATGTGCAGATTTTGATTAAATATTACGAAGACAAACAATTTTTGAGGGGGGGGTGGGTGTTGGTGCGATCGCGTTTGCATCAGTTGCACTGCCCAAAGGACAGCCCTGGTTGTTTTATGTTATGGTTGTGGAGTGTCCTTGTCTCAAGATGGCACCGCGAATGGCAGCCAGGACGCTGATCTATGCAATTCTTCTGCTGTTTTAGTTTGTTGTTCTCTGTATTGTCAGTCAAAAAAAACTAAAAAAAACAGTTTTCAGCCAACGACCCAGCATCAGTATGGACTGGTCTGAGGAACATCACTAAGTACGAGACACCACCCCCACAGTCTGTTGAGAATCAACAACTGACTGATGATCTGAATGTGTTTTACTGCAGATTCGAAAAGCCCAGTCTCTCAGCCCACACCCACTCTGATCTGCACTTCACACTTCACACTTCACCTACCCCCCCCTGCAACCCCCCTTCCTGTCTCCCCCACCATTCCACCTGCGCTTAAGGTCTGTGTACACCACGTGAACCGCGTGAACAGACTAACAGACTAAGAAAGCTTCAGGCCCAGACAGTGTTTCACCTGCCTGTTAAAAAGTCTGCACTGACCAACACAGATCATTCTATATTTGGAATACAGAACAAACATTCATTTCCTATGAAGCTGCTTTGAATGATATGTATTGTCATAAGGACTATACAAACAAATGGGAAATTAATTGAATTCATTGACTTGTTTGTTATGGTGCATTGTGACACTTTCAGTATTTTGCTAATGTTTAGGCATGATAAAACAGTTTCTGAGGGATGTGGACTGGGGAGAAGTGGACTATCTGATCGTAGACACGCCTCCAGGAACTTCTGATGAGCATTTGTCCATCGTGCAGTATCTCAGCAGCGCTGGCATCGACGGAGCCGTCATCATCACCACCCCGCAGGTGAACAGCTGAACAGTAGCACTCAGATGTGTCAAACGCTGTGCATGTTCCAGGAAGTTGCTTTTATATGTTGTGATCTAGTTTGCATTATAAAAATAAAATATTAAAATAAAAAGATTTGCATTATAAAAAAAATAGTTTGATTTTAATCATGAGTTCAGATGTATTGACGTTTGAGGAACAAGGTTTTCACACTTAACTGAAAGTTTGTTTAGGCATGATAAAACAGTTTCTGAGGGATGTGGACTGGGGAGAAGTGGACTATCTGATCGTAGACACGCCTCCAGGAACTTCTGATGAGCATTTGTCCATCGTGCAGTATCTCAGCAGCGCTGGCATCGACGGAGCCGTCATCATCACCACCCCGCAGGTGAACAGCTGAACAGTAGCACTCAGATGTGTCAAACGCTGTGCATGTTCCAGGAAGTTGCTTTTATATGTTGTGATCTAGTTTGCATTATAAAAATAAAATATTACAAAATATTAAAATAAAAAGATTTGCATTATAAAAAAAATAGTTTGATTTTAATCATGAGTTCAGATGTATTGACGTTTGAGGAACAAGGTTTTCACACTTAACTGAAAGTTAAAAAAAAATTGTTTATTTCCTGCACGCTAACAGTGAAGTGGAACTCGGTGTGAACAATGTATAAAAAAAGAAAAAAGTTATGTCTTCAGACAAATTGCACACATGCTTCAAGCCATCATTCATTTCTCCGAGTTGTTTCATCATTCATTATTGTTTATAGTCTTTCATTGCAATTCTGTGATAGGACACAGAAATGCACTTACACGTCCTTTAATAAATAGCCAAAGGTCATAGTTTGTTTGTTTGTTTGTTGTTGTTGTTGGTAGGCAGTATTCTGCAATACCAGACTGTGTTGGAGCAATACACTTTAAGTTAAATATTTGTTTTGTAGGTGTTAGGGTCACCCTTGTTGTGGCACTTTGCTGCCACTACTGCACATGAGAAGAAAAGTAGCAGCCAACTGAAACAATTTTGGTTTAACACTTTATTTTAAGGTGTTCTTATTACACGTTACATGTGCTTACTATTATAATAACAATAAATGATGCATAATTACATGCAACTAACCCTAAGCCAAACCCTAACCATAAAGTAAGTACATGTAGTTAATAAATATTACTCAGTACTTAAACGTATAATTACATTGTAACAAGGATGCCTTAAAATAAAGTAAACCAATTTTGCTGTATTCGTAATTTGTTTATAGGAATAACATGTAATAATCCTTATTAAGTATGTTTTGATTGCTGTATAAATTTTTTTTTATTTTTTATTGTTCCCTTCTCAAATAGGAAGTATCTTTGCAGGATGTGAGAAAAGAGATCCGATTCTGTATAAAGGTCAAAATACCTATCATAGGTGTGATTGAAAATGTTTATAGGAATAACATGTAATAATCCTTATTAAGTATGTTTTGATTGCTGTATAAATTTTTTTTTTTTATTGTTCCCTTCTCAAATAGGAAGTATCTTTGCAGGATGTGAGAAAAGAGATCCGATTCTGTATAAAGGTCAAAATACCTATCATAGGTGTGATTGAAAACATGAGTGGCTTTGTTTGTCCTAAATGCAAGGTATAGTATTCGTGTTTAAACACAGTATCTTACAGCAAAACACAGCACACATCACCCTTGACGTTTTCTGTATGTTGCACATGATTTTTGTGTAATGAAGTTTGAGATTGTCTTCTTTTTGTTTTATTTTTATTGGCATTATTTACTCACCCCTGTGTCGTTCCAACCTGTATGGCTTCCTTTCTTACATGGAACACAAAAAGGAGAAATTTGAAAGAATTTTTTTCCAGGCAATTACAATTAATGGCGTCTAGAGCTTTCAAGCTTCAAAGAGGATGCGAAAGCACCATTAAGTATCAGGAGAGAAGTCAATTGATCATATGATGATGTATGACTGAAATTTACACTACTGTTTAAAAGTTTGCAGCAGTGTTAATTTTGCCAGCAAATTTTGATTTAGTTTTAGTCGTAGTCTTTTGACTAAAATGCCGTTTAGTTTTAGTCATATTTTAGTAATCTGAATTGTTTTTAGTTTTAGTCTAGTTTTAGTTGACTAAATATCATATAGTTTTAGTCGACTAAATCTACAGTAAATTTAGTTGGCTAAAATCTAATGGGTTTAGTTACAGTGCTTTTATTAAGCATTTCTCAAAAATTTCCAAACTCATTATATAAGTTTGATATTAAGGTTTTATCATGATAGACATCGATATAACTGCAGTGACACGCAACATGCCTTTGTTGAAATTAAATAAAACCACTTCTCATAAAGAACAAGAACATGGTCTTCGTTTTAATGAAATACCAATGGTTATATAGGCTAATTATGCATTCTTTGTAGCAACTTGTTTACCATATTCTTCATTCTTTGAAGCAGACATATTTATTTCTATAAATAAATTTAGATTAATCTTTAGAGCTACTAAAGTTTTTCGGTCAAGAGCAGTGCGTGATTTTCTGTCTTTCTTTTGTTGCTTGATTAACATCAATGACTCGGACAATAGCAACTAAATTAGGCTGCTATCCCTGGCTTTAAAACCGAATACACAGCTGCAATGTACTGATACATGTTCTCCCTACTGTTTACATTCACGTAATCAACTGTGTTGACGTGAATACTCGTCAAAACGGACAATTCGACATAATTTTGTGTGTAATTCTCCGTTCATGCGACGTGAAAGTACTCGCGTGCTGTGAGTCCAGTGTTGCCAACTCATTTTCGGGGGAAGTTGCTAAAGGAAGGTTGATTTGTTGCTAAAAGTTTGCTAAATGATGTTGTGATGGCATTGCGTGATGATGTCATTACGTAATCACGATGCAAAATTTTGTCAAATCTCAGCAAAAACGTGTATATATATATATATTATATATGTTCATTTAGATTTGTTCGTAGCAATATAAATGCATAATATAATATTAAAATATAAATAACTATTTTTAAATCCATTGAATTATCGAAAACGTACACATTTTTGAACGATTACAATTTAAGTTTTATACTTTAAGGCAGTTTATTTGTATGCTGCACTCTAAGAAATGTAGAAAAAATAATGCACAATCTACTGTGTTAATATGAAGGAATTTTCTGGATTGATTTTTCCACAGGTTTTTGTACCTGCATTTTTAATTACGCATTGTATTTTGTGTTTTCGGGTTACAACGGATAACGGATAATGTCCTGGAAAATTACTAGCACCTTTTCCATTTTTCTGCATATTTTTCTTACAGTGTACTGTAAGAAACCGTGTAACTCATCAACAATCAAGCTACTAACAAAGTGTCTCATAAATGAAAAATAACAGTATTTGATTATTATTATTATTACTATTAAACAATTGCAAATAGCAGCTAACTTAATTCCTGTAACGTGTGTACTGCTAGGCATCTTTGGTTTCCTCTTTTTGTGTAATTTAAATGGTAAATTGTGCCTTTTTATCGTTTGAATCACTTATCAAAAGTTGCTTAAAGCTGCCAAATAAATTAAAAAAAATAGCTAAATTTGTTGCTAGGTGCTTTTGGAAGAAAAAGTTGCTAAATTTAGCAACAAAATTGCTAAGTTGGCAACACTGTGTGAGACGCGCTCTCTGTGTGTGTAAGTTTCAGTGTTTTCACTCAGAAAACCAGATGAATTGAGTTTTCTCTTGCGTCGTCAGATTTATCCATGTGTCTGCTCTTCTCTTACTCCAACATATTGACATTTTTGAACGTTTTATGCGACGTACAGCAAGTGTAACCCGCCGGTTCATATGTACGCAATACGCATCTAACCTCCGAACCACGCAGCAGATTCGTTCTGAATGAATCTCTTCCCAAATCGTCCCTCCCTAACATTTTCGTCTCGTTTTTATTCGTTGACGAAAATGTCAATAGATTTACGTCATAGTTTTTGTCATTCAAAAAGAGTTTTGGTTCGTTATCGTCTCGTTGTCGTCGGTGAAAGTAACGTTATTTCTGTGTCTGTGCGCTCAAAAACCCAGACAATTGAGTTTTCTCTTGCGTCGTCAGATTTATCCATGTGTCTGCTCTTCTCTTACTCCAACATATTGACATTTTTGAACGTTTTATGCGACGTACAGCAAGTGTAACCCGCCGGTTCATATGTACGCAATACGCATCTAACCTCCGAACCACGCAGCAGATTCGTTCTGAATGAATCTCTTCCCAAATCGTCCCTCCCTAACATTTTCGTCTCGTTTTTATTCGTTGACGAAAATGTCAATAGATTTACGTCATAGTTTTTGTCATTCAAAAAGAGTTTTGGTTCGTTATCGTCTCGTTGTCGTCGGTGAAAAAAATGTCGTTGACGAAAATTATTCATCAGTAAAATTAACATTGGTTTGCAGTCAGTAAGGCAGAAAGCAATTAATACTTTAATTCATCAAGAATGCATTAAATTGATTCAAAAATGATAGTAAAGACATTTATAATAAAAAAAACACTTCAGTTTTTAAATAAATGCTGTCCTTTTGAACTTTCAATTCTTTAAAGAATACTGAAAAAATCTTTCCACAAAAATATTAAGCGGCACAAAGGTTTGATAATAATAAGAAATGTTTCTTGAGCATATACTGGATATTAGAATGATTTCTAAAGGATCATGTGACACTGAAGACTGGAGTAATGATGCTGAAAATTCAGCTTTGCCATCACAGGAATAAATTATTTTTTTTTAAATATAGTCATTCTAAATTTTCATTATATTTTACAATATAATTTTTTTTTTTAATCAAATAAATGAAGCCTTGGTGAGCATAAGAGACTTCTTTCAAAAACATTTAGAAAAATCTTGCAGACCTTTATATGCTATTATAAGTCGTTATTTACGGATATCATTCCAACTATTCTTTTAGTAGCATCCTTAAAACGAACGTTTATCCAGTTCATAAAATCACTCGGAATAATTCATTTGTAGGTCTGACCGATCCGGTTCTTGAGTTCTGACAGTCAGTCGCCAACAGCCAATGGAAAGGAAGATTATCCGGGAATAACATCTTAAATTCTGTTCTCTGTCACATGAAGCTGTTATAGTTCTTCATAGACTTGGGTTGTGTGGACTACTTTGATGATCCCTTTGTATTATTTTTGAAGCTAGTATATTCCGTTGCACTTGCATGGAAAAGAGCGATTAATGTGTTCTATAGAAGAAAAAAGTCATTCATGTTTTGAACAACGCAAGAGTGAGTAATAAAATATTGCATTGTGGAATCAACTGCCACATTATATATTGGTTTTTGATACCCCTTTTCTTTCTGTTGACAGAATACATCACAGATATTTCCTCCGACCACAGGAGGAGCACAGAGAATGTGTGAAGAACTAAATCTCCCTCTTTTGGGCAGCGTACCCTTGGATCCACGGATAGGTACAAAAAGCTTTAGTCTTTTACCATTCACAAGGAAGAGAATGCTTTAAACCGGATTAAATTCAACAGAGTTGAAATATCATTCTACAGTTGTTCCGCTGTGGTCAGGACATGAGGAAGTTTAATTTACATCATAACACTGCGGTGCAATCCAATTCTTCATTTTGTGAGAGTGTTTCCTTGTTTTTATATTTACACCTTGTAGTCAGTGAATCAAGTACCAAAAAACTCCCTACAGTGATTCTTTTAAAGCGTCTGAAGAAAAGTCAGCAGCCAGCAGTTTCTAGTTCTCTAAATGCACTTCCACATTTTGCCTTTCAAGGGAAAAGCTGTGACGAAGGAAAGTCTTTCCTAACTGAAGTTCCAGACTCTCCTGCTGCAGTGGCCTATCAGAATATTGTCCAGAGTAAGTTATCCAAATCCCAGCAAGCATCTCTTTACTAACCTGCCTCACACTTAAGCTGATACACTGCCATTACTAACCATTCTGGTAATGCTGCTTTAGTGTGTTACCTAACAGTCTGGAGTACTGATATTGATAAACCAAGAATGGCAAGCTTTGCCAGAGGCAAAAAGTCAGGTTAGGTTACACCTGACACTGAAGGAAATCAACTGCAAAGACAGTGAATGTGTTAACACTTTGATCGAGTTAACTGATTTCCCCATTCCTTTTATGAAGAACCTGTTTGTTATGGTTTTTAAATGAATCAAGAAACTCATTGAGCATAAGACATAATCTTGATTTGAGTGCCAAGAATCCCCAAAATAGCTTTTTGAGAACTTGTGTATACAGACCCTGTCTTCCTCTTTTTCTTGTTGCTTGAACACGCTGCACTTGGTATATTTCTCTTTATCCATATACACTCCCCTGCCATGAGGTATACTTGCTTGTTTAATGACATCTTCAGGTCATGTGGTAGAAACTCAGTTCATACATATATATATATATAGCTGCTTAAATCAAAAATCAGAATGGAGGAACAATGAGATCTGTGATTGTGGCTAAAGCAACGATTGGAGTATCTCTGAAACGTCTGATCTCCTAAACAAACTGTAGTTCAGAACTTACAGAGGATGCAAATAAATGAATAAATAAATCGATCAATTTACAAATGTATTCTTACATAAATTTTAGAATTAAATTAAATCCAACAGCTTTTCAGAAACTTGTTTGTCAAAATGTTGATTGGCAACCTTGGAATTTCATAACCGTTTTAAAACCCTCACCTGATTTTTGTTCTAGAATAATATTTGTTGAATATTTGTTCAATGTTGAACTCGAAGAATGCAGCAACATTAAAACTTTGTGTAAAAAAAAAAAGCTATTTGTTTTTGCAATGATGTAAAATGATTAAATATCACTTTTCATGCTAGGCCAATTTTTAATGATAATAATAATAATAATAAATTTTATTTATAACACTTTATATTAAACAAAATCTCAAAGTGCTACAAATTCGAAAAAGAAAAGAAAAAACTATAATATTCAGTGTAACCAGATTTTGCTGGGTGAGCAGGTGCTATCAGTAACTATGGTGATATGAGAAGAATCCTGCTAAATGTGTTCTGAAATACTTGCAGATTTCTTCACAGACATATTTAACACATCCTTCAACTAAGCCCCTGAGTGTATATCTCATATTAGAGAAGACTTGTTGAAATATAGACTATATACTATGTTCACAAAAGTCTAATTTCAAGGAAATAATGTTTAGCTTGTGAGAATGAGGAAATCCCCCCCCCCCCCCCCCTTTTTTTTTTTTTTG
>NW_015505309.1:685003-687531 GCF_001515645.1 Sinocyclocheilus grahami | reverse complement strand
AAAACCCCCCCCCCCCCCCCTTTTTTTTGAGTAGAAGCAGATTACAGAAGTGAGTATTCGTTAGAATCCGGATATCTTGTTATTTAGACTCTGTTGTTACATAAAATGGAGTGTGGCCTTCGTTTGTGCTGACAATAACAAAAAAAATTGTTTTTTCTTTTCACAGAAATCAGAGATTATTGTTCTTCCCACACTACATCCGACAATCATTTTTGACACAGAAAATGTGTATCAGATCTTTGTCTAGCCAGCTGGGATGTCCTAGGAAGAAAGAAAAGAAAGGTCATGTAATGGCAATGGGCATGTTTCAGCAGGCCAGGAGAAGTTATGTGGAATTTTATTATCAGAAAAGGTAGAATGTGGGCCATATAGTGGCTTTTCCAGTCAATGAGATGTAATGGCTATAATGTTTAATTTTGCTATGCAATTTCTTAAAATGTTAATTTCTGCATCCAATCTACATTAAATCTATATTTTTTTTTTTTATAATTAACAAGCTAAAACACCTGTTATAGTACGTTCTTCACTCTAAGAAAAATTGTTCTTTTAAGAACTGTTCACGGAAAGGTTCTATTGCTGCTAAAACCCACCTTTGGAAACTTTTTAAATTAGAGGATCACTTTTATAAGTTGGCCATAGAATGAAAAAGTAATAGTAAAAAGTGGTTAAGTGACAATGTAGAACAGTGCTGTGTTACTAAGAAATACATGAACATTTAGCTTTTCAAATAACAATGAGCATATATATATATATATTTACATACACACACTGGTCGAATTGTAAACAATTTCGGGGGGATGGTGTGGTCAATTTATTTGTTGAAGCAGGCAGGGTCCTGGAGCTAATTTTACACAATGATTTGAAATTTGTCTAATTTTTTGAACGGATTGTTATTTAATGAAAAAGCTTTATTAAACGAACTATTATTTATAGGCTGTTTTCCTTCTGGGGCCTGAAATGGAGGAATTTTGGTCAATACTGATAAATGATATTTTGCTGAATGTGTTTGTGCTGGCACCTTGGCTGGTTTAGGCTTGGAATGGCTAAATAAATATGACAATAAAACTGTCAGTAGGTGGCAGCAAGTCCCTGTTTTAAGAAGTAATTTGTTGAATCATTCCAATCAAACGATTCATTCAAAATGGCTGATTCAATTAGAAACTAAACCCTCGATTTGTTCAAAAACATTCATTCAAGGAACGAACCCGTGTTGCTCTGCACTGTTGTTTAAAATTAATAGCACATTTGTAGGCTTCATCATGCAGTCAATGCTGTAATTTATTTGTTGAAGCAGGCAGGGTCCTGGAGCTAATTTTACACAATGATTTGAAATTTGTCTAATTTTTTTAACGGATTGTTATTTAATGAAAAAGCTTTATTAAACGAACTATTATTTATAGTCTGTTTTCCTTCTGGGGCCTGAAATGGAGGAATTTTGGTCAATACTGATAAATGATATTTTGCTGAATGTGTTTGTGCTGGCACCTTGGCTGGTTTAGGCTTGGAATGGCTAAATAAATATGACAATAAAACTGTCAGTAGGTGGCAGCAAGTCCCTGTTTTAAGAAGTAATTTGTTGAATCATTCAAATCAAACGATTCATTCAAAATGGCTGATTCAATTAGAAACTAAACCCTGGATTTGTTCAAAAACATTCAATCAAGGAACGAACCCGTGTTGCTCTGCACTGTTGTTTAAAATTAATAGCACATTTGTAGGCTTCATCATGCAGTCAATGCTGCGCTGCTTTAGAGAAGAGGAAGAGAAAACTAAAGGTGCACGTAAAAATCTATTCATATATGAATCGCGATGCTGTCTTCTAACGATTCTAATGGATTCACAAGCTTCAAAATCAATGTTCAAAAGCAGCGGTTCTTAATACTGTTCCTCTGTCCCCCTGCTCTTCTCTCATTCAGCTCAGCTCCAACAATGAACTGTTCCAATTATACACTTTTCCATAGCTATGAGAAGCGTTATACATGGATGCGCGTGCAGTTGCCGTACTGTATTAAAGCTTTAATCAGGATAAAACCGTATATTAAAAGCTAACATAAGCAGTAGCATTTACCAATAACAGCATATCTAAAGGTATGAGACAACAACAAACAAAAGACTTAGGCCTACCATTAAAAGCCGTGCTTGCACAGGTTCTGCACGATCCTCTTCAATAATATCCTCTGCTTCTCAATCGGGCTCAAACTGATAAGCGATATTAACAACGCCGTTGTTTACAATACAACTGGAGCACATGCCGCTGAGGTGAGGGGCGGGCCGGTTAGACGCACTAGAGGCGGTTTAGCCAATCACAGCACACTGGGCTAGCTAACCAATCAGAGCCCATCGCCTATTTCTGAGGGTGTGGCTTCAAAAAAGCAGGACATTTTCAGTGCGTTTCTCAGAGAAGGTACAGAGCTGTGTGGAATAAAGGTAAATTATGTGGAAAATAAATGTTTGTTTGTTTTTTTTTAACGAAGCATTAACACGTGTTAGACTGCACCCCATAAACACAATCAAGCCTAGAAAAAAAA
>NW_015505309.1:668220-684910 GCF_001515645.1 Sinocyclocheilus grahami | reverse complement strand
GGAGCACATGCCGCTGAGGTGAGGGGCGGGACGGTTAGACGCACTAGAGGCGGTTTAGCCAATCACAGCACACTGGGCTAGCTAACCAATCAGAGCCCATCGCCTATTTCTGAGGGTGTGGCTTCAAAAAAGCAGGACATTTTCAGTGCGTTTCTCAGAGAAGGGACAGAGCTGTGTGGAATAAAGGTAAATTATGTGGAAAATAAATGTTTGTTTGTTTTTTTTAAACGAAGCATTAACACGTGTTAGACTGCACCCCATAAACACAATCAAGCCTAGAAAAAAAAAACAGTGAACCACCCCTTTAAAGTAAAAAGGTGTTTCAACAAAATACTGACACAAGGTGGTGATCCTTTTTCCAACTCGGTGATTCTGTTTGTTTTTTCCTGACATGTTGGTATTATATCTTTCACTTGGATGTTATAAGTTGCAGTGAGTAAATACAGCTGGATAAAACAAAAACTTTAATCTTCCATCTTCCGTTTCCATTTTCATTTCACGCTGCAAAACAACAAAATGTGATCATTTTAAAGAGGGGTGATTCTTTTCTATACCCACTGTAGATGAGTTTGTTTCTTCATGGGAAGAAATTACATCATTTGTCAATAATTACATCATTTGCTCACCAATGGATCATCTACAGTGAATGGGTGCCATCAGAATGAGAGTCCAAACAGCTGATAATAAACAATAATCCACAAGTAATCCACACATCTCCAGTCCATCAATGAACTTTTCAATTAAATTTTTACTTTAAACCGTCACTTTTGGCCAAAATACCAGTCCATAATAATCCATAAAAATCCTTGAGTTCCTCCTTTTGTCCTCTCACATTTCACTGTAAATGACTTGGTTTAGGATTTGCAGATGGTTGTTTTCTTTTTGGCTGGTTCGTTTTGGAAAGTCAAATAATAATTGACTTTACAAAAGCATAACCGGTGTATTATATAAAACCAGTCTGTTAAAAAAAACTTAAAAAATTGGACACAACAGACAATGGAAAATACCTGCCACTCCTGGGTAGTGCACTCCTGTGCCAAGCTTAGAAGATAAATAAAATTGGGTCAACATGAATTGCTTTGTTTCAGTTTCTTAAAAAAACACAACAGAGTTCCTCACTTTTAAATTATATAATATATTATAATACATCAATATATCAACCTGATTGAGCATGTTTGTTACTGTAAAATGTACTCATATTAACTGTTGATTAAAAAAAACGGTTGATAAAATGGAAGGCCACATGATGACTTAACATAATCACATTATGTGACAATTCAGTAAACATGAACATTTTTTATTTCTTAAAACATTTTTCTTTACAACAGTTTGCTGTAAAAGTACATGTATTCTCTTTTAAAGTATTTTTATACTTTCAAATGTTTTAGCTTTAAAATACTTTATATTAGCCGGCCACATTTGAATAAGACTAGAGCTGGAACAGACACGACCTCAAAAATAAAGAAAAAAAGATCATCCTAAAAAAAGAATTGTAAAAATAGCCTATATTTGCAAATACGGACTGTGTCATTTCATTATCTCCATCATCTCAGAAAATTCTAAATTGTCAACAGGACGCAGAATATGTCCTTCGTGAGAGAACAGATTTGCTAAACGACCTAGTCTGGTTGAGTTTGGTATTTACCGAGCAAACCAGCTCCCATCAATACTGAAAGTAAAAGCACGCAGTGAAGGTGTAGCCAGTTTTGGTGTTTGCCAGACAATGCCTGAGCCTGTGTAATCTGAGGACACGTCGAGCGCTTATTACAGTAAAAAGCTTATTTTTGCTTCACAACTTTAATGTAATGGATTAATAATCTTCAGTAAACATGGAATATCTCATTGAAACAGGTAATTTACAAAGATATTTCAATTTATTAGACCGTTTTATATTTGTTATGCGTCATAAAACTTATTTTACGTAGATGGTGCAAAACTAAAACTATCATTTGAATATTCAGACAAATGTTTTTATATCAGTAACAGGCTTTTCTTCTCGAGTTGGTTTATTTTTTCTCAGAAAGGGCTCGCGCTCCACAGCACTGTGCGCGTCCACGCATTAAGCGGTTATTAATAGCCTACTACAAGATTTCCCTGTGGCATATTTATGTCTTGAATAAAAATAATGCAATATAATGTGTCACTGTGTTACAACAGATGCTGAATCGCAAGATATTGTCCCAGACCCAATGTCTGAACTTTTACCTGGTGAGTAGCCTAATAGATGCGCAGTACTTGTTTTAACGTGGTAAACAAATGTAGCACTGCGTTTGGCATTTGAGTTTTCAAATGAGAGATTTACCTTTTGTTACTATTTTCACAGACAATGTCATCTCAGAATATCTCGACTCACTTGAGTTTTTTGAAGAAGATTTCGGTCAGTTTCACTCATTGCCGTATTTTTTGCATAACAATATCATCTAAATGTCATGAAGGCTGTAAATCATGTCCTTTTGTCTTGGCAGATCCCAAATTCTTTGATAACTTTTCAGGTAAGACTCTTTAAAATAATATAATTGGAATAGAATCAGTTCTTGAATCACATATGACATTAACATGTTTGAAGTTAAAGGGGAATCAGTGCATTTGCATGTCACACTGTTTTTTCACAAATAAAGTGAATTAAATATAGTAAGTCTTTCACATCTGCTTTGCTAACAGCAGTCGACACAGACACAACCTGCACGCCAATACCAGAAGCTGCTTCTTTCCCAGATGAAGTGCAAAGCAGAAAGCGAAAAGGTAATACTATTTTCTCTTAAATGTTCTCTAATAAAAGATCTGCATTGAATTCAGTATGTAAGAGGTGTGTTTTCTATCTGTCAATAGTTGATGCAACTTCACACAAAACCCGCAGATCCAAACGCAACAAAAAAGGTAATTCAAACATCACAATGTAACATTGACTAAATTATTGTAGGTGGTTTAGTGGTGGGAACCAGAAGTGCCTTGGTGGATTATTTGACTCCCAAAAAGTAGTTTTAAACAATATATATATATATATTTCCTTCTGTTTGTAAGTAATTCATTTCTAAAAAAAAAATGTTGTTTGAACTGTCTACTTATTAAAAAAAGGAAGGAAATATATTTGTGATGACTGAGACTAAGTCAGTCTAATAAAACACAAGTAAAACAGAAAACCTAATGTCTGTATTGCAGCAACAGCGTGGCCTAAAAGTCCCTCAAACGGAAGGCCGCCCAACATTACCCCTGAGAGTAGCTTTCTTCTGAGTTCAAACCCATTCCAGCATGTATTGCGCATTCCCTTGAGCCCCCCTCTTCTGCCCTCTAGTGGTGAGTGGCTGTTTTCATACAGTATTTGCATTTCAAGAAACTACTGTAGGCCTTGGCTTTGACCTCTGACTATGAGTCTTTGAATTTCTCAGGAGGTTCACCACTACAATTCATCCAGACCATCGGCCCTTATACAGCGCCTCTAATTGGCACTGTGGTTCCAACAGGGCCTACATACGTGATTGGTGAGTCCACTGTAAAAGCATCATTAAACAGCTGCATGTGCCTGCATGCCTGCATGTTATTTTAATGTTGTGCACTGTATCTCTAATTTCACATTCAGTATCTGCAGTGTCGCCGCAATGTGTGAGTCCAGGCACTCAGATAATTCCTCTTTCACCTGGTAAGTTAAAAAGAAGATGGTCACATGAGTAATTATGCATTTTAGGATTAGCAATATTGTAGTGTGTGTTAACTGAAATCTTCCTCTTCCAGCCGATGGCACAGTTGCCCCGCCAGAGCTCACTGGTTCCGTACTTCCAGTTGGCTCATCTTCAGACAGTGCATGCCAGGGTTTGCCACCAGTATCTGTAGACACACTCTCCCCTACAAAAGGTGAGCTCAGGGTTTGATGACAGCAAATATGTGTCTGTGCTAGGTTTTTATCAAAGTGTAGATATGTATTAAGGATACAAGGTCTACAAACTTTAGAATCTGTTTAAAAACCTTTTTTTATTTTCAGTGTCTCCATTGTTAAAGTATGTCATTTCTGCAGCACTAGCATCATTAGACAGAGTAGTAAAGATAATGGCAGATTTGCACAGAGCCCCTAAGGAGACATAAGTACGAGATGGGAGAAATTGTATTTGGAATAAATTCTATTCATATTTCAATGCTTTTGAGTTTGTTTGCAAAACATTTGCGTTTTCTTGCAAAACTATTGTGTTCCCCCTAGAAGCTTTGCGTTCGCTCACAAAAGCACTGAAATATAGTTTTTCCTCCCACCTCATATTATTTCTATCACGAAAGTTTTGCAAGCAAATGCAACGTTTTTCAGGGGAAATGCAAAAGTTTTGCGAGCGAACAATGCAAAAGCATTGAAATATAATTTTTCCTCCCATCTCTCTCTCTTTTATTATTTTTTATTTTTTTAAGCATCAGCATGTCCCTTAAAGGGCTCCATAGATTTACACTTTTCGGGCAAATTATTCCATAAATGTATTACTTATGAAACAGAAAAGGAAATATCACCATTTAATCATTATTCCAAAGGCTTACACACATCCAAACAGGATTGTGCAAGACTTATTATTTAGCTTTGAACACATTTAGAGTAGAGGTTGTTCAAAATGGGTTTTTAAATGGCCAATATGGTCATCTAGAAAGAGAGCAGGTCAATATAATGTTGATTGATATATATATAATTTTTTATCAAAAGTATTAGAGAAGGCTGTTTTAAATCAGTTATCCCCCTACTTAATTGGGAATAATACACTGGATTCTTTTAAGAGCTAAGCATAGCACTGAATCAGCCCTGTTAAGAGTAGTAAATTACTTTTTACTATTTGTGGATCCTGGAAATTATGCAATTTTGGTATTGTAGACTTATGTGCAGCATTTAATAGAGTGGATCACTGCATTCTTTTAAACAGTTTAAAAACCGAGGTTGGTATCTGTGATTCAGCCTTAGAGAGGTTTGTGTCCTGTTTTACTAAGAGGAGTTTCTCTGTAGAGATAGGTCAGTTTTATTAATTGCCTGCTTATGTTACGTGTGGGGGTGCCTCAGGGCTCCATTTTGGTCCCGATTTTATTTGTCTCATACATGCTCCTTCTCTGCTACATTTATGAATCTCACAAGGTTCCATATCACATTTATGCAGCTGACACCCAATTACTGTATGCATCCCAATAAAACCTGGGTCAAAGTCCTTATCTGATTTACTAGCTTGTGTAAATGACATCAAAAGTTGGGTGGGTGATAATTTTCTTAAAGGTGCAGTAGGAGATCTTGGAAAATGCTAACTTTAGCTTGATAGCACTGAAAGTGAATGTCCCACCCTCCCTGGAATCGCCGCCCAAAGCCACACCCCCTTAATGCATATACGCTCACAGAATACCAGAGACAACATTACAATAGGCTACATCAGCGATTCCCAATTCCAGTCCTCGCGCCCATTTCATATGTATCTCTTATCACGTGCGTTTGTTCTATTCGACCGTAAGTGCCCTGCGTAGTAGACATCACCGGATATTCTGCCATGATTTCAGTTCGAAGCGAGCGTATATGTTCATTACAAAGGGCATTAAAGTGTGCGAGACGTAAATTTAAATAGTATTTATTTACAGAGGTATATTATGTCACATTTCACACTTCTCTAGTAAGTTTCGTCTGTGTGTGAAGACGCTGCGCAGCACAAATCCAAATGAATGAATGTTCAAAGGGAAGTAAACTTTGATGGATTTCCCCTGCTCAGGGAGTAGGGAACAAAAAACACGGTGTAGGGATCATATAGATCGGAACACAGTAGATGCACGTAGCTCACTTCTAACGAGCTGGTTATCTGAATCGGGTGTGTTAACTAAGCGAGACATGCAAAATATGCAGAGCGGGGGGGGGGCGCGACGACTGGAATTGGGAACCACTGGGCTACATCATGTGTCACCGGTGAGAACACTTTAAAAGTACTATAATACCTGGAATTTTGATTGGACGAACATTTCTTGGCCCTATGCCTTCCACATAAATGACCTTAAAAATGACCTTGACCTTCAGATTCAGTTATTTGATCTTAATATGACAGCCACATAAGGTGACTAAAGTGTTACCAGTTGTTTTAAACAAATTGTGAATGATCTATTGACTGTAGGTGTCTATTTATTTCGGACATGACATAAGAGAGTTAACACTTTATCAGTTAAATGAGCATGATCTCAAAAGGACTGTTGGCCTAATAATCGACCAAATGACTGGTATATCAGTTACTCTTATAGAATTGTAGAGAGGATGATTTGTCTTCCATGAGTACAGATTCAATCTGGGATTGCTTTACTCCAAGCTTGATTTTTTGAGGAAAATTAATATTCCTTGTAAACAGAGAAACTTTGGCATTTTACAAGATACCAAGTGTTATCATATTACATTTTTATCGTAGTTCTGTGCATATACTAACAATTCTGAACACAAATGAATAGTCACAGAATGACTGCTTGTTTGTTTTGCAAATTACAGAAGGAAACCCACAAAAAAACTATGATTCCACACCTCCAAAAACCGAAAGGAAAATCCGCCCAGAAGCACCAGGTAAGAAACCAATTTAAAGGGGTCATATGATGCTTTTTTAAAGATCATTATTTTGTGTATTTGGTGTAACAGAATATGTTGACATGCTTTAATGTTCAAAAAACACATTATTTTTCAAATACTGTACATTATTGTAGGTCCTCTATGCCCCGCCTCTCTCAAACGCTTAGTTTTCTACAAAGTCCCTCCTTCCGACAAGCGCAGTCTGATCTGATTGGCCAGCTGACCCAGTGCATTGTGATTGGCCGAACACCGCAAGCACTCGTCGGAAATGTAACGCCCCTTATCATAATCGCGAGCTTCATCTTTCAAAATAAATGTAAAGACAGTAAATAATGTCATTAGTTTTACCATCAGTTCAAGCCCGAAAGGGGAACAGAGTCGCGTGACAGACACAGTGATGAAGCTGGTATGTGTTTGCAGTACATAAGCCACGGTTAAGACAGCTGACTCCACTGTGATGTGACCCTGTCTCTCTCTCTCTCTCACACACACACACACACACGATGCGCAAAACTCTGCATTTGAACAGTCAATAGCAAATACTTAAACTAATAACAAAACAGTAGCTGATTCAGAAGCGCCAGATTATCATAGCAAAAAACAGACATCCCTCCTCTCCTAGGTTCACGAATCGGTCGTCCATAAAATGCATTGCTGTTCTGTTGTAAATGATCTTAAAGATTCCTAAATGCATCTACTTTTCAAATGCATAGCACTGCCAACGTCTCCCTGACATGGCTGCTTCAACACTAACTGCGGTTACTGAAACCTTCATTGTGTTTACGAGACCAGCAGTGCCAAATTTGCCAAACTGCTGTTGAAGAACCTGCCTGACAATCTGTCATTCTATGGGACGCAGCTTTGCCCATTGGACGTGTATGTTATATGCCATCTCCTTCAACAAGCCAGCGCATTGAAGCGGACCTTCTCCATTAACCTGCAAGATACATGTATTCCCATCTGTGGCCTCAAAGAGCTTGTGGGACTCAAATGTATCAAATCATTCTGGTGAGAAGTTGTCAAAATGCATTGATCAATGAATAGTTCACCTAAAAATTAAAATTCTGTCATCATTTAATCACCCTAACATCTTTGAAATACAAAAATTGGATAATTTAAGACGGACGTGTATGTTATATGCCATCTCCTTCAACAAGCCAGCGCATTGAAGCGGACCTTCTCCATTAACCTGCAAGATACATGTATTCCCATCTGTGGCCTCAAAGAGCTTGTGGGACTCAAATGTATCAAATCATTCTGGTGAGAAGTTGTCAAAATGCATTGCTCAATGAATAGTTCACCTAAAAATGAAAATTCTGTCATCATTTAATCACCCTAACATCTTTGAAATACAAAAATTGGATAATTTAAGACTTTTTTTTTATTCCCATGCAATTACAGTGAAGGGAAACTGAAGCTTTTGAGCTTCAAAAAAAGATGTAATGTATTGGGTTGTGGGGGGGGGGGGGGGGGGGGGGGGTGTAAAACATGTCCTTTAGTGTTTTAAGATTTAAAAATGTTCTTGATTCTTTGTTTGTCTTTCAGCCTTGAGAAAAACCAAATAGGAGACTCTGGCGCTGAGAAGCTTGCTGGCGTTTTACATTTTTTGGAATGTCTGAAATTGCTAAAGTAAGTTTTGAAACATTTATCCACTTAAATATCACACATGGGTGCTTATTAGTCTCTGGAAAACTGTGTTGTCCAAAGTAATTTCAACTTGTAAAGAAACAACTGTGTCACAACTGAACTGTCCAATGTTCTCACCATACAGTCTGTCTCAAAACCTCATTGGAGATGCTGGAGTGGAGAAACTGGCTAAAGCTTTGCCATCAGTCCCTTCTCTACAGAGCCTCAGGTACAGACACCCTCTGAAAAATATTTACCATCACTAAGTCAAATGTGATTTTTGGAAGTGTTTATATAAGACTTTTTTCCAATTTCCTCACTTCTAGCCTCTATGGAAATGTAATTTCTGACAGTGGAGCTGAAAATCTGGCCTTGGTTTTACCAGACATGAACTTCCTGCAGGACTTGGAGTAAGTATTTATTCAAATCATGTTAAATCTTTAAAGATTTATATAACAAGGAAATTTATTTCATTTAATTTTAGTATCTTAGTCATTTTGACAAACGTTTGACAAAGTTTCTGTTCAATTCTCTTTTAATGATTGCTTTTTTGTTTTGTTTTTTAAATGCAAGAAATATATTATATCTATGCATTTCTTGTAATTTACTTTCAGTGTTAAGTTCAACAAGTTCACAGACATTGGAGCTACAAAGCTCAGTGCTGCTCTGAAAAACTGCACAGGAATGAAGTCTCTGGAGTGAGTATCTAATATTTAAAAAAAAAAAGCATTTACCATCCTTTTGGACTTCACGTAATGTAGTGGTCCGAGGCAAGCACATTAGCTTTTACTTGGATAACTTTTTCTTGTAATTAGGTATCAGATACTAGCATTTCAAGACTGAGAACAACATTTGAGCTAGTTTAAACACAGAAAATAAGAGATCTCGCAAATCTACTGTTTGCCAATACAGTCAGGTGGACAGAAAGAAGTGATGATTATTATTAGATTATGCATTGACAACTTTTCCTGATATGCAAATGTTCTTGTTTTCCTTCTTCCTCATTAGGCTGTGGAATGACTGCATTCCATATGGAGTTTTTGAACACCTCCGTCTTCAAGAGCCACGGATAAGATCACTTTAACGCATTTTGACATTTAAAGGGGTCATATGATGTTGCTAAAAAGAACATTATTTTTTGTATTTGGTGTAATTAAATGTGTTTATGCGGTTTAAGGTTAAAAAAACACATTAGTTCCCACATACTGTACATTATTGTTTCTCCTCTATGCCTCGCCTTTCTGAAACGCGTCGATTTTTACAAAACTCATCGTCTCTCAAAGCTCAACGTGTGCTGTGATTGGCCAGCTATCCAGTGTGTTGTAATTGGCCGAATACCTCAATACACTTCCGTGTGATGGAAATGTTACGCCCCTCACCATATTGTGATGCCGTGTCCCGGAGCGACGAGACAAAACCAATAAAACCCATTATAAACGAGGCATTTATTGCATTTAGTGGGGACATAATTATGGATTATAATGACTTATGCTGTCTTTTTATGTGTTGTGTTGCATCGAGCCACGTAAACATAAAACAAATGTCTGCATTTGTGATCGGAGAAACGCACTACTCTTCATCGCGTTTGAATCATCAGTGGCAAATCCTTTAAATATGAAAACGTATTTACAGACTGTGAGTCAGAACAGCCGGCATTGTACGCTACTCTTCCAGGTTCAGGACACAGTCCTCCATAAAATGTGCTGCACACATCTGAATATTTGGGTTGAAGTGTTCTGGAACAGTGTTGTAAATACAACTTAACCACTGATTTCTAGTCGTGTCCTCTTTTGGAAGGCCAAACAGCATTTTCGCTTTCACAACAAAACACACAGCATCTTCACAACATGGCGGCGGCAGCAACAATAAAGTTACGCCTTCTTTCTTTGCATGAACATTTGGGCGGCGTTATGCAAATCTTCCCACATCGTGACGTAGACATGTGGGAGTGTGTTTAAGGAGGGCATTTAAGGAGGGCATTTTAGGAGGGCGTGGATCAGTCTTAACTTTTATGAAGAATATCTCTTTGAGTTTGAGACTTTCGTCTTTGCAACTTTAGGGATCTTATCTATTCACAATCAGCTTGTAACACTCCAAAGAGAAAGGAAAACTTGAAATCGCATCATATGACCCCTTTAAAAATGGCCACATATTGGATGCTGTTACAGTTTTTTATATATACAGTTAGTATATATATATAAAATCATATTTCCCCATAAAATTCAATAGTTCATCAACATTTGTCAACAAAGACACTAAACTGCTTTAAAATATGTGACTGATATGACTGACTTGCACTTTCTGACACTTTTGTGAATATTCTCTTCCTCAGCACTAGATGTAATTTTTATACGGTATTTAACAATAAACACAAGTTCTATGAGTCTGCTTTGCTGATTGTGGGTTTCAGATGTCAGATACATCAACGTTTAGCTGCTTCTATAATTCGTAATTTGACTTAAACATTAGTTAATACTGCTGCATTATCTGTTCAGTTACGGTTTTCAGCGGCTGAATAAATATGTCAATAAAATCAAATGCATACATTACATACAATGACTTGAATACACCTCTCAGCTCTTCTATGATAAGCATGTTCTTATATTCTATATATATTATATTGTAGGCTTTCTGACCCCAAGGCTCAACTAATCTCTGCAATTCTCCAGCTGTGATCCTTGGAGAGTCTTTGGCTACTCAAACTCTCCTCCTCAATGTGCATTAGGAAGATATAGGCACATATCCGTTTCCATGTAGATTTGTAACATCTTTAGTTGATTGGAACTTCTTAATTATAACCATGATGGTGGAAATGGGGATTTTCAATGCTTTAGTTATTTACTTATAGCCACTTTCTATTTTGTGCAGCTCAACAATCTTGTTCTGCACATCAGAACTATATTCTTCGGTTTTACTCCTTGTGATAGATGATTAAGGGAATTTGACCTTTGTGTTCCTCAGTCATGCCTGGTGTTCTAAAAAAAATGTAAATATGAATGGGAAAATACTTCAGAGATATTTTAC
This sequence comes from Sinocyclocheilus grahami, assembly GCF_001515645.1. Classification (NCBI taxonomy): domain Eukaryota; kingdom Metazoa; phylum Chordata; class Actinopteri; order Cypriniformes; family Cyprinidae; genus Sinocyclocheilus; species Sinocyclocheilus grahami. Next base: position 673,722 of record NW_015505309.1, on the reverse strand, counting down.
TCATAAGAATTTCTAGGGGTGCCAATAATTGTGGCCAAACATGCATTGGAAAAAAAACATTTATTTCATAATGTGTGTTTCCCCCTACTTTCCTTTGTTTTACTTCAATGAAAGGTTAGAATTCTGTGAATTTTTTTAAAGATCAAAAAGAAAAACAATGCAGATTTATTTTCACAGCTGCCTTTGCTCATATTTACCAAGGATGCCAATATTAGTGGAGGGCACTGTATGTATAATCCCCCACAATGATATTCATAAAATAATTACTGTACATATATATGCTTAAATAAGCTAGAATATGTAATATGTGCATTACTTTTTAATTGATGAACACACCACATGAGTCACTAAACTGAAACCTTTCTTAAAAATGGCATATATGTTTTTCAAAACCATATGAAACTAACAATTATAAACAGCACATTTCTGAAACTGACATGTGTTTTAAACTAGATCTTGGTCGATGACCTTTATCTTTTTAGCAAACAATTGTTATTTCATAGGATCTCATTTAGACCAGAGAAGTCAGATGTTACACACAAAGTTTCTAAAATAATGCACCAGATTTTTGAAAGTCAAATATGACAACACAAAGTGAACCTCAGACAAATATTTCTTTCTCAGGCTGTCACAAATATGCGGTTCCTAAGAGAGACTTTCAGGAAAAACTTAGAACACCGGTTTGTCTCATGACATATTGCTCATTTAAATAATATTAAAGGGAACGACAACATGCCGAGGCTGACCACGTATAAGGGTTCTGCCTATAGAGTAATAACAATCCCTTGCAGGGCTGACACAGAATCCTGCATGAGTACTGAATGCCAAACTAAAAATAAATAGGCTAATGTAATATTTTTTCCACAAAGTAGTGGTTAGTGCCTGAATTTGATCTCTGAAGAGACACTGGCTGGCTGTTCCATCGAAAACCACAAAGGCAGTTCGGCTTGTATGTTCCAGGTAAATATTCCATGTGGCACGATGGCTTGCTTGCAGGTCAGTCCTCTGAACCTGGAAGTCCTGTGGAGACACAATACTCAATGCACATATATTCTTGGAGTATGAATCATCATTTAAAAACTACTTACTTTATTCATGCAAGTCACTTTTTTATAGGTTGACCACTTTTGCAGCATTCTTTTATGTCTGCAGATATCATATGTAGTTCGCTTTGACAATGGTTCTCCAGTAACCAAATGAACCAGCCAAATGGCATCTTCCCCACAAAGGCTTCGGCTGGAAGTGTCAATCATGGTTTGTTTATTCCAGATAACCCTCAAAAACATCCAGCTCAGCGTCTGTGCCATATGGAATTGAGGCTGGGTCAGAAAGTACACCCAAATCCACCAGTGCCTGGTCCATATCCTCTGGCAAGAATACTATTCCTACATTAAGGACTATATATTCCATTAAGAAGGCATAGTAGAGAATTAAGACATTAACAAAAAACAGGCCGAGATAAAACATATATGGAAGCTCGTTGATTAGCGATTCCACTGAATCTAACCGAGAGTAAATTGAGTGTGTCATAGACTCCAAAACATATGTTTCAGTCTCATTGAGCAGACTGAGCGAATTAAAAACATTTAAGTTACCACCCTTTATATCAAACAGGTCAGTTTGGAAGTGTGAATCTATCCATTTGACTCTAAACACGAAGCGATGCAACTCCCTTTTCAGCAGTAACGTTATTTCCCCTGCAAGCCGTTGAAACATACGAAAGTATGGTTCCACTATACAGCAAACAAGTTAGTGAAGAATTGCATGTTTGAATGTTCCAAGGCTACGCGCTGCTCTTTAGGACTATCCCGTGTCGCTCTTAAAAGCCTGGCGGTGCGGAAAATGCATAAATAAAAATCATCCGAAGGCTCGGCGGAGCTTTATAACGCGTGAAGAACAAAAACAAACGGCGCTTTCTCATGACTTCACCGAAACCCGTTGCATTCGCACGGAACTCTGGGAAATTGAGTCCGTAATGGTGGGGTGACTTGGTGCGAACTCACTATAACAACTTCCGTAATAAACTACATATCCCATAATGACTTAAAGCTGAGGTTTGGGCTGTCATGAGCGATAGGACGACAGGTATGTTTTCATGTGAATATTCTAGGCCTTCACTGCAGCGGATATGGGTCAATTCGCCTAGCAAATTGTGTTAAGAACATACATATTGCGAAATAGAACACCCGAAAAATGTTCGGCCGTTCAAGGAGCTGGGTCGGAGGACAGGGGAAGTCCAAAAACATTCATTCTTTGGACCATTTGAAGTAAGCCTTTACAGACTTTTTGCAGCTAATTCGCTAACGTTAGCCAGCTCAGCTCGTGCAGTTAAAGCGTTTTTAAATTCAGTCGGTGTTTGTCATTAATGTGGAAAGTCGCCATTAGTCAGTTTTAGAAATGTAAACATTAATGTTACTCACACCGCCTTAGTTAACATAGGGTTGGATGAAATGCTGGGTTAGTGCCTTAAATATGTCACTTACATTATTTTCTAATAATGAAAGCATTTAATATACGTTATTAAAGCATTAAAATATATACGTTGTGCTCATAATATGAAATGTATTGTGTCATTTAAGTAGTGTTTTTTTATTGTAATTTTTAGGTACATGTACCACGTCCTAACAAAGAACACAACAGTGACTGATCACAACAGAAATCTGCTGGTGGAAACTATTCGCTCTATTACTGAGATTCTTATCTGGGGTGATCAGAATGACAGCTCTGTCTTTGAGTGAGTTTCACCTTCAATTTTGACAGTGTTTCCACATGTTAGATTTGCAATAAAATGCTAAACAGTCATTCTTGAAAAGTGGGACAAAACAGGGTGCAAAATTGAAAAAAATAAAACCTTGTACTCACACAAATGAAACTACATTTATGTATCTTAGATGTACTAAGCTACTGAGCTATGCTTGGATACAACCTCCCAACTTTTCTCTTTTTTAACAAAATTTTAAAAAATGATTTTTTTTAGCTTGGACTGTGTAATATAATTTCAGCTTTATCTTTAACAGCATTCAAGATGTTTTTAACATTTCAAAACACATTCTCGTGTTAGCAGACAGATTACACTTTCACATGTGACCAATAATTCCACAACAAATATAAAATATCATAAAGAAATATTATCAAAATATTCAACTGACGGAGGTGACCGAACTGACGGAGTTGACACATCTGACGGTGGTGACGAAGACCTGGATTTGTAGTCATTTTAACTATCAAATACATTGAATCAGTCAATTACTGCATTAAAACAAACAGTGAGTATGTTATTGTTTATAAAGCTTTTATTCAAGAGTCACATTTAAGTATTTTGATATATCACTGGAACACAAAATCTTATGGTGGTGACATCTGACGGTGTTGACAAATTTGGCATTTCTTTCACAAAACCAATGGAGTTCATGTAGTAGCCATTTTATTTTGTTCTGTTGCTGCTAGATGCTAATGGAACCTGCTTCAGGAAAAGAAAATTATCTAAATATTTCAAATAATTTCCTCAGAAATTGGAAGATGGTGTTGACATATCATGGCTGTGACACAGGAAATATTAACATTAGGATTTAAAATATTCTAAAACCATAAAACGTAGCAGAGCCTGTCTGACACTGATGCACTCTGCAGAGGTGAACTGTGGCAAGGGGGTCCTTTAGAGTGACAGCTACCCCTGATATTCCCTGATTTTATTACATTTTATTGAATGTCTGACGGTGTTGACAAAACGTGGGGACGCAACTTTAAAATCTTATGAAACGTGCATGTGTCATTAAAAAACAGCCTTGCTTTGATAGGAGATATTAAGTGTTGCTTTTGATAAAACAAGCTCTTTTTCATCATTTAAAAAAACAAACATTTATATCCATTTTATTGCATATGAATGCTTGAACCCTTCTCTGTGGACACACTGTTTTAGATGTAGTGAGAGGACATTAAGAAACATAGATTTGGTATAATAATGAGAAAATTAAATTGAAGGTGATAATTGTGTTAAATACATTCTATTATTAATCCCTCATGACATTTAAAATTGAAAATATTTGAAAATATTTTACCCTTGCTGGACCTGTTTTGTCCCATGTCTCAAGAATGACTGAAAACCATGTTTTTAATGACCGAAAACATCATTCTCTCTCTCTGTAGCTTCTTTTTGGAGAAGAACATGTTTGCATTTTTCCTCAACATACTACGGCAGAAATCCGGACGGTATGTGTGTGTCCAGCTTCTGCAAACGCTCAACATCCTTTTTGAGAACATCAGTCATGAGACTTCTCTCTGTGAGTAAACCCCTGGATAAAGTTCAAATTTGATGTTTTTTAATTTTATGTTTATGGCCTGAACATAAAACATGTTGTTATTTTCCTTTTCTAGATTATTTGCTGTCCAATAATCACGTTAATTCTATCATTGTACATAAATTTGACTTCTCTGATGAGGAAATTATGGCCTACTATATCTCCTTTTTGAAAACGTTGTCTCTGAAACTCAACAACCATACAGTGCACTTCTTCTACAACGAGGTAAGGTGCATTTACTGGGGCAACTGTCGTTTTATCAAATGACGGGTTTATAGACTGAAAGCAGAAGGGGGCTTTTATTTGTGGGCTCAGATGCATTCTGCGTGTAACAGACCGTAGCGCACTTCCAGGAAGAGCTAACAGCTCACTGTGACTTGTAAAACCATGTTTCCTGTGTTTTCATGCAACTTGAGTAGTTATTTTCTTTCACTTTGGACAAATGCAGTACAGCTGTAAATTTACAACAGTTTTATGTGGATTGGAAGGTGACGGAAATGTTTGGGGGCTCCTTTGTATAGGGGGAAGTTATTGGTGTACTGTAAATAGTTGTGTTTAACCGTCATGTGTTCTTTATTCCGTGGCACCTTTGATGCTGTTAAGCATTGGTGTCAGGAATAGAGAGGGCCTGCATGGAAGGATTTGCTCTATGAGAGATCTGATGCTGCACTGATTGACGTTGTCTTAATGTAAAATGTAAACCAGTGCATATTACGACAAGCCTTTTACAGAAATATACTAAAACTATAGTTTAATCTGTTAAAGACTTATGAAGCTTATGACATCAGCTTTTCCCTTTAGAATAAATGAGTTTTATAGACACAGTAACAAATAAAATTTTGGGAGTGACGACAGCATTGCTTGAGGAGTCACATGAACTCTTTTGAACTCATTATGGTTGTTACAGTGATAACAATAGCAACATTTTGGCATCTTGTGGTAAACAAAAAACATTTTGGGGTTTAACTAGTATTCCTGACCAAATTAATATTAGCAAATGTAGACATATAATTAGTTAAAGAATGATCTGAATCTTCTATCACAACATAAATAATTTTATATCACCGAATGAAGTGAGTGAGTGAAATGTGAAATGTATGAAAGTCTGGCATCAGAATTAAAATAGCCACACCTTATGTAACACTTTGGTTAAAAACAGTAAACATTATAAAATAATATTTAAATATTATAAAAAAAAAAAAAA
>NW_015505309.1:581167-668081 GCF_001515645.1 Sinocyclocheilus grahami | reverse complement strand
AATTCTTTAAAAATCCTACAATGTGATTTTCTGGATTTTTTTTCTCATTTTGTCTCTCATAGTTGAGGTATACCTATGATGAAAATTACAGGCCTCTCTCATCTTTTTAAGTGGGAGAACTTGCACAATTGGTGGCTGATTAAATACTTTTTTCCCCACTGTATATATATATATATATATATATATATATTCATCAAAGAATCCTGAAAAAAATGAATCATGGTTTCCACAAAAATATTAATTGATGATAGTAAGAAATGTTTCTTGAGCACCAAATTAGCATATTACAGTGATCTCTGAAGGACTGTGCTACACTGAAGCCTGAAGGAATAAATTTTATTTTAAAATGTATTAAAATAAACAGTGTTGGGCAGTAACGCATTACTGTAATTTGTATTTTTTTTTTAAAAATTGTAATTTTTAGTAATGGAGTAATTTAACGCCTTATAATTTTCAAAATAGTAATTAGTATAGTTATAGTTACAAGCCGAGGTCTCTGTACGTTACTGCCGCGTTACATTGCTGGCAGAATGCAGTGTTTTACAATCTAGAGATTGTAAAAAGGATGTAGCACACACACTGTCCAGTCAAGTGCCAGTGGATTAGAGACCTGCTCCCGCGAGAGCCGGCGCAACAGCAGCACGGGAGAAGATGGGCGAGTGCTGGTGCGGGCGGGTAGACACTCGTGTGTGTGTGTGCGGGATGCGGGAGAATAAAATGATTCACGGGACTCCCGCAAAATAGAAATATCTAAACATAAAATATCTAAAACAAATAAATTGCTATTCATCTATTGCACAAAAGTAACATGAACTAATATAAAATATAAAGGATTAACAGGTGCAAGCGTATGCAGAGTTTCTATTTAGGCTATAACACGTGTTTGCAGCGTTGAGCAATGCAGTGCTGAAATCTGCGTGCTCACGTATCCTCTCAATATAACACACGAATTGTAGACATTATGAAAGATTCATGGAGAAAAAAGTTACGTAACTAGTAATGTAACTAATTACTATTTACTTTTGAAATAAAGTAATCAGAACAGTAACGTGATTACTTTTAAAAGGAGTAATCAGTAATTAGATGAAATTTTCAGAGTAACTTGCCCAACACTGAAAATAAATAATAGCTGTTTTAATAATGTAATAATATTACACAATATTACTGTTTTACTGTACCTTTGATCAAATACAACAGCCTTGGTGAGCATAAGAAACTTATTTAAAAAAAAACATTTTAAAAAAATGTACCTACCCCAAACTTTTGAATGGGAATGTACATACAAATATGCTCATCACTACCTACATTTTTCTATATAGAAAAAAAGAGGAGGAGTGACAACTTTATTGATGTGCTGCTACAACAACTACAACAATAATTTTTATTTAAGCCGATTTAATACCCAGTAGCATTGCATTTTCGGTGTCAGTGGTGTTATGTGCCCATTCCTTCGGCTCTGTAGACAATCCTGGATTCACAAGTGAATAAGCGTACAGGTTTTGTTTAAAGGGGTCATATGATGCGATTTAAATGTTTCCTTTCTCTTTGGAGTGTTGCAAGCTCTTGGTGCATAAAGAAGATCTGTAAAGTTGCAAACACTAAAGTCTCAAATTCAGAGAGATATTCTTTATAAAAGTTTAAGAGTCAGCCATGCCTACCTAAAATGGCTCGTTCTAACATGCCCCCACATATCTACGTCACTATGTGGGAAGATTTGCATAACGCCGCCCAAATGTTCATGCAAAGAAAGAAGGCGTAACTTTTATTCTCGCTGCATAATTGTTGTTGCCGCCGCCATGTCTTGAAGGCGCTGTGTGTTTCGTTGTGAAAGCGAAACTACTTTGTTTGGCCTTCCAAAAGAGGACGATATCCGCTTCGTCATGCCTGGAGCTGATCTGTGCTGGTCGCTGAGGGAATACATCAACTTTGTGCTGTGGATCTCCGGTCATCACATGTGGTTGCCGCAAGCCCTCCGGACGCTCCTTCGTCGAATCCCCCGGCCGCGCCATTCACTCTAGCCCTCCGGCCGTTCCTCACTCTAGCCCCCAGCCTCTGCTCACTCTAGGCCGCCGCCGCTCATTCTAGGCCACCGTGTGTGACGCTGTGTTTCGTTGTGAAAGCGAAACTACTTTGTTTGGCCTTCCAAAAGAGGACGATATCCGCTTCGTCATGCCTGGAGCTGATCTGTGCTGGTCGCTGAGGGAATACATCAACTTTGTGCTGTGGATCTCCGGTCATCACATGTGGTTGCCGCAAGCCCTCCGGACGCTCCTTCGTCGAATCCCCCGGCCGCGCCATTCACTCTAGCCCTCCGGCCGTTCCTCACTCTAGCCCCCAGCCTCTGCTCACTCTAGGCCGCCGCCGCTCATTCTAGGCCACCGTGTGTGACGCTGTGTTTCGTTGTGAAAGCGAAACTACTTAGTTTGGCCTTCCAAAAATGGACACGAGTAGAAATTGTATTTACAACACTGTTCCAGAACACTTCAACCCAAATATTCAGATGTGTGCAGCACATTTTATGGAGGACCGTTTCCTGATCCTGGTAGAGTAGACTACAATGCCGGCTGTTCTGACTCACGGACTGTAAGTACGTTTTTTATATTTAAGGAGTTTTTATATTTTATATTTTTTATATTTAAAGCGAGTTTTTTGGGCAGTGTAGAGTAGGGCTTGTTGTTTGTCATTTCTCCGATCACAAATGCAGACATGGTTTTATGTTTACGCGGCGCGATGCAACGCAACGCGTAAAAAGACAGTATAAGTCATTATAATCCATAATTATGTGCCCACTGGATGCAACGAATGCCTCGTTTATAATGGGTTTTCATGTTTTTCATCATCACAGTATAGTAGGGGCGTAATATTTCCGTCACACGCTTGAGGTATTCGGCCAATCATAACGCACTGGATAGCTGGCCAATCACAGCACACCGATGTTTTTTCAGCTTTTCAGACCGATGAGCTTCGTAAAAATCGACGCGTTTCAGAAAGGCGGGGCATAGAGGAGAAACAATAATGTACAGTATGTGGAAAATAATGTGTTTTTTGAACCTTAAACTGCTTAAACACATTTCATTACACCAAATACACAAAATAATGTTATTTTTAGCAACATCATATGACCCCTTTAATGTCACCAGTTGCAGCTCTCCTCTCTCTGAGCTAATCCTCCTCGCTGACAGCCTCACTCTCTGTCTCCCACGCTTCTAGCACACTAATGATTTTGCCCTGTACACGGAGGCCATTAAGTTTTTCAACCACCCAGAAAGCATGGTCAGGATCGCGGTCAGGACTATCACACTCAATGTGTACAAAGGTGAGTAGAGCCCTAACTGAGCTGCTGCTGCCGCCTGATCCTCCTCTCTTCTGTCAATCACTCTGTCATGCCTCTGATGCATGGGCATGCTGACGCTGCTCTCTGCCATCTGTGAGTAACTCACACTTACATTTAGTGATGGCTGCTGACTCTACACACATGCACAGGCACACTGGGGTTTCTCTTGGGTATGGTCACGTGCTCAAGACAAAAGGGCTTTCGTTGATCTGTTTCTCTGGCTTAAGCTTGTACATAAATCCTTCTTCCCTTCTTGAATAACTGACTTAACATTTCTTACTATCTGCTTGGCACTTGCCCTTGAATTGTTGTTCGTCTTACAGCTAATCAGCTGATGGCTATGGAGATTGTTGTAGTTTAGATCAAACTGCTATCGGTGCATGTTTCTGACATTAATGTGCAAACAATGGCCCTAAATAAGATTTGGAGATGTAAACAACACTTACGTGTTAAAATGTCGTTGCATTGAATAAGCCACCTTTTGCAAATCTTTTTTTTTATTTTTATAAAAGCTAGTTGGTGTAATATTTTATTGGGATGCACCTACATGGATATGTCTAAATCTAAAAATGTAATTAATAGTATTTTGAAGCCAATAACCAATATATTGGCTATTATTAGATATCAATCTACATTTTGTCAGACTGATTACAAAAAAAGCACTCATCTGAAAAGTTTAGATCTCCGTGCTTCAAATGACACCAAAAAACATGTACAGTGGGAAACTGCATCATTGAACTAATTTAAACAGAAGTTACACATGCCTACAATACAGTACAAATGGTATTTCTGTAGCACATTAAAAGTGCTTTCCAGCGTAAAGACAGTATAGACAGTTACATACAATCACACAAACGCAAATAAATATTGTTCATTTACGGCTAAATGTCTTGTATTAATGTTAAAAGAAGAATATAATTAATAAAAAATAATATAGAAAATGTCTTTGTTCCATGGATTAAAAAATATTCCAAACAGTTTATTTTATATTATTTTATTTTTAATAATACGTAAGCCAAATAGAAATAACGTGGTCACCCTTGTCTGGACTTGTCTGTAATTTATTGTTTTAAATATCAGCTTCATTTTAATTTATTGGATCAATACGCACAACATAAAAAATAACATCTGAGTCTGCTGATACGTTTATGACTGCAGTGCACCATGTATCTGTAATATTTTATGTAATACAATAACATTCATACATTTTTAAGTGTTGCTTAAATGTTCAAGTACTTTCTGTGGCTTTCTTGATATGGCAGATCACATGCATAATTACTATATAAATGCACTGAATTAACTGCAACAATGCAGTTCAAATCCCAGATTGTCAGAATAAGTAGTTGGGTGGTATGCTTTGCTTTTTAGCATGTCCTGGCAGCTTCATGGATCTGGTTTATATATTTGGTGTTTTTAGGCTGTTCTTGGTTTCAGATGCTCTATTGTGCAGGTTTAATACCTGCCACTAGGTGGTGTGATGGTTCCATCTTTTGGCCTCTAGGGCCCAGAGCTCCACTAGCTCAGTCCCTTCATCCTGTTTAACCCTTTGTCTGTTCTTCCCCTCTCCCTCTATGGTGACTCCTGTGTGCCTTATTCCAGTGTCATGTAAGTTGGTCAAATTCAGAACTTTCTTGTGCCACTTGTATTGCATGTTCTCTTTAATCTTTTTTAAACGCAGTTGCTTCTTTTGTCTGTGTGTACACAGGTTGACAATGTACACACTGATAATAGTTAAAAAATACACTTGTTTGCACTGTCCCACATTGGTGCCCTTATTTAAACCCTCTTGTTTGGCTTTTATGGTGGTTTTTGGCAGTATCAGTTGTAAGTTTGTGTTTTAATTTAATTTCTTTCTTTTTTTTTTAAAGATGCTGGAGTTTCATTGAGCAACTGATCATTATAGCATCCATAATCCTAGATAGACTTTTGACCGCTGAGAACCCGATTAATTTGTTACTGTTTATTGCACAGTGAGCCTTTATAAGTTTAGATACATTTTATAATCTCAGCATGCTTAGTACAGGACTTGTCTATTGCCTAGGATCAAATATAATGCAACCTAGTTCCGCTTAGTGACTCTGCTTAGGGAGTGTAATTTAACATATCCCTCCAACATCTGACCAATCATATTGCACATTGCTCTGTAATTAACCTCTATTGCTTTTTAAAGTCCACCTGTCAGTATGTGTTATTAGTCTTATTAGTTATACTAAACCTAACAGTTCCTTTCTCACAGCACTGTTCCTGTCTCTCTGCCTGTTTGTGAGTAACCCTGTTTACTTTTGGTCCTGCCCCCCAGTGGACAACCAGCACATGCTACACTACATCCGGGACAAAACGGCCGTGCCGTACTTCTCCAATTTGGTCTGGTTCATCGGCAGCCATGTCATCGAGCTGGACAAGTGTGTGCAGACTGATGAAGAGTAAGGTTTTCATGACACCTTTTTATGTGCGGTTTACCGCCACGCCACTAGATGTCACTACAGACCACAGTCTGAATTCTGAGTCTGAATTCACAACATAGCCTGCTCATTAATGTTTGTGATTTAAAATATTGCACTTCTTCCCCATCTACACCCATTCTCATCAGACATAAAAACAGAGGAAAACTCAGCGATCTGGTAGCTGAGCACCTGGACCATCTTCACTATCTGAACGACATCCTCATCATCAACTGTGAGTTTCTCAGTGACGTGCTGACCGACCACCTGCTCAACCGCCTCTTCCTTCCCCTATACGTGTACTCTCTGGTCAGTCAAGAGCAGGTGAGGACACAACTGCACATGTCTGAAAAACAACTAGCATACATCTGGTAGGCTAGTGTTTATTCCAGGCTAGTTTTGCATAACCATTGGAGGTGTTATCGCAAAACTCTTTTATTTTGATAAAAAATTCACTCTATTGACTTGAGTTATGGTTTTACTTACTTCTGTTGTGCATTTATGATTCTTTTAAGCCATAAAATTCAATGGCTTCCAAAGTGTGTTGAATAGATAAAAGTTTTCCACTCTCATTTGGAAGTGTTGGTAATACCGATCTTGATATGTTATATAACTTTCTGAATGCAAAAAAAAGGAAAGATTACTGCAGTCTTCAGTGTCACATGATCCTTCAGAAATCATTCTAATAAGCTGATTTGCTGCTCAAGAAACATTTCTGATTATCAATGTTTAAAGCAGTTTTTGTGGGAACCGTGAAACATTTTTCAAAGGATTCTTTAATAAAAAGAAAGTTCAAAGTAGCATTTATTTGAAATAGAAATTTTGGTTACAACCTAAATCTTTACTCTGACTTCTGATCAGATTGATGCATCTTTGCTGAATAAAATATTAATTTCTTACCATTTTATTTCTAAAAAAAAAAGAAGAAAAAATAGTCTTACTGGCCGCACACTTTTGAATGGAAGTGTAATGTATACAATAGTGATCCAAGCATGAGCATGATGTCATTTTCACCCCAAGTAATTATCTAGTTTTCATGCCACATGATAACAATCAGTTTTTTCTCCAGGCTGAAGAACGCAAGATCAACCCTCAGGTGTCTCTCTACCTGCTGTCACAGGTACAGAAACGTGCTTCAGTTTTGTTGAGACTTGCAATGAGAAGAATAGCCACCATACATACACACAGTGTGAGCTGTACGCATGTGATCAAGCGATAACATATGATGTCCCGCTGTCTCTAGGTGTTCCTAATCATCCACTATCAGCCGCTTGTCCATTCCCTGGCTGATGTCATTCTGAACGGAGACCTGTCAGTGTTCACCCTGCAGACTGAGCAGAGCGCTCACAAAAGTTCAGTGAGTACATTTGCCAATTGGCATCTTCATTTGGATTTGCATGCAAGAGGTAACCAGAAGGATGCTAGATTGATCCCCACAAGGAGCCATGAGCCATTTAGTAGGTTTTATGGGAAGAAGTGGCTCCTAGTCTATTATAAATGTTGTTCTAAATGCTCTTTCACATGACCTTGACACTGTGTTGTGATGTCACACTTGAATAATATCACTGTGTTTGCAGTTGCTATTTTTTTCAATAATTTTGAACACTTTGTTTTCTTGTGTAGTAGCAACTTCACAAAAAACACTTGCTATAATGCTTTTCATGTCGAGGTCAAAGGTGCGGAAAAGTGCTTACGTGAAAGGTCATTTAGAGTCATGTGAATAGGCATGGGCCGATTACCGGTTTCAAGGTATACGCGATTTGAAAAATTTCACGGTTTCAAAACCGCTAATATTTTCCTGCGGTATGCACTGTTTTTCATGTCTCCTCAAAGACTGAAAGTGTAGGAATCCCTCAAGTTGAGTGCAGTGTTAGAGAGTAACACGCCCCCTCCCCCTCCTGTTGGTGCGAGCGAGCGGTCAGTCATATGTGTGTGTATGACGGCCAAAGGAGCTTTCTCTGGAACTTACGCGATCGGCAACCGGCCATTTATTGTTTTATTGCAGCCGATCTCTGTTCTGGACTTGCACAAACTGCGTTGCAATGCGTATCATTTTCCAAATGTTGTTTATGTGAAAATATGAAGTCTGAAAATGCCCGTTAACAGAGGCCAGAGACACTGAAGACGGACGCACAGAGAAAAATACTGTAGCAGGCAGATCACTCACTGTTCATGATGCACGAACTATTGGAAGAAAATCTTAAATATTGACTTGGGGGTTTATATGAATGTGTTTCTGAGGGGAACGGACTGTCTTCAGAAACGTTTAGATGGTATTTTCTTTTCATCTCGTATAATTCACATTAAAGCAGTGTTTCAGCACAGCTCTGCTTTGTTTACTGCAATAACCAACGAAAAGCTGTATCAGCGTCTTCTGCTGTCAGAGAGTGAATCTGCGTCCCATTCAGAGCTTCTGCTGTTTCGTTCAGGCATGTAGTATAATTTCACAAAGCTAGTCAGAACATTCTGTTTTTGCTTCAAATTTGTTTGGGTGTTATTATTAAATCAAATTATGTATATGAAATTCTGTAAATAAATTATATGAAATTATATGTATATGAATTATATAACTAAAATTAAATAACTGTAATTACAGATTTAGGTTAAATAAAGATGTCAGTCTTTATTTTTCTTCTTTTTAGGGCAGCAGTAGCTCTAGCAGCAAATCAACCATCCACATCAAAAGCTGCAGACAGTCCACATTTCAGAAACAAATCAAAGAAAAAATAAACAAATACTACTGTTCCAAATATTCTGTATGTTGCTCAAAATATATTGTTCAGGTTTAGTTTTTTTGTTTTTTTACCCAGACATTTCAAATTAACACATTTTAGAGCTGTAACAACAATACCGTGAAACCGTGATTTTTTTTGCTTAAGGGTATCATACCGTCAAAATCTCATACCGGCCCATGCCTACATGTAAATATAGTTTAGTTTAAAGGCAGGGTAGGTGATTTGTTTCAAAAACATTTTTTTGTTATGCTGTTTGAAAGTCTCTTCACATCCTGATAGCAATCACTGAGTTAAGTGGTCTAAATGTATTTATATGTATGTATATCGTCTGTGGAAGGCATAGGACCATAAAATGTTTGTCCAATCAAAATGTTCGTTCCGAAGATTACGATTGGCTGTCCTGCCTGCCTGTCAAAATATGTATTTGCATACCTCTGCGCACCCCGTTTGCAAACATCTATCATCAGTGTGTTCCAGTGAGAAAGAAAGGTGTTATTATTGTAATATTATGTGCTTTTTACTGTAATGTTTTCTCACCGGTAAATGAGACCAAGACATGTCGCTGGCTAGCGTCTGGTCTGCCTGTGCACTAGGGATGTTCATTTCGGTTATTTTTCCTAACCAACAACCGATGCTCATTAACCGATTATTAACTGTTAACCGACAAGATTATTTGAAATTAGAATTGAATTAAATTAGAGAGGATAAGTGTCTGTGACCCATTAAAGATACTAACATTTAGACTTACAGAAAACGTTTGACGTCTGTCATTGCCAACAAAGGGTATATTATAACAAAGTATTGAGATGAAATTTTGTTATTGACCAAATACTTATTTTCGACCATAATTTGCAAATAAATTCTTTAAAAATCCTACAATGTGATTTTCTGGATTTTTTTTCTCATTTTGTCTCTCATAGTTGAGGTATACCTATGATGAAAATTACAGGCCTCTCTCATCTTTTTAAGTGGGAGAACTTGCACAATTGGTGGCTGACTAAATACTTTTTTCCCCACTGTATATAACGAATAAATAGGCCTATATGAGAAATATATTTTTACTTGATGTATTAAGAAAATTAAAGAAAAACTGTGCAACAAGTAGACTAGTATGCAGAGTTTCGGTTCATTTTTGTGCTGCGCGAAAGGGAACAGACGGCAAAAAGCGGCATCCTTTCTTTAGGCTTATTTTACAAAAGCACAAAGATTTGTTTTTATTGTGAATGTACACAAATAAAGGCACACCTTTTATAATTCCGATTATCTTTATGACTAAAAGGAGTAGTTGCTTCCACTGTTAGAAGGAAAAAATTCAAGTGATTGCGCTGGCGCCGCATGCGCACACACAGTTAAGCATTGCTACCTTGACAATGCAGCCTGTTCATTATCATAACAAAATACAGTCAGTCAAACATATGGAAAAAAACACACTGCTCAGTTTAAATATGTAGTAAAATCTGTGCCGTTAAGCGTTATCACTGTACCACCGTGATGTTATGCAAAACATTTTGTTTTACGTGGATATTGGCGCGCGAGTGAAATACATAAATAATTATTTGGCATTCAAATACATCACGAATATGGAAACATTTGATTTTATGTCGAATGTGATACACAACGTTGGTTTCAGTTTCGTTTTAGCCTAAATTAATTCGTTTTGGCTTGTCATTTATATTGCTATACACTGTAAAAAAAAAAAACTGACATTTAATGTAAAATACCGGCAACTGTGGTTGCCAGAACTTCACCGTAAAAAAATATGGTAGCAACATTTTAGGTTTTACAGACTTAACTTAAATTCACAATAAAATACCGTATTTCATTAACTGATGTAATGTTAATAAACCAACATATTGAAGTACTAATATCTGTTTTGAACCATTGTAATGCACTGATAACCACCAAAAACTGGTGGTGATGAGAAAGTCACATGATGAACCAAAGCTCATCACAAACAGCTTTTCTACGAGCCGAGGAGGGCAATACTTATATATAGAAGGTGCACATTGTCATTCACACAAACACTAAACCCCATCATGGTGACACACATGATACTGAAATAATGCAATAAACATTAATTTAACAACTTTAGATGTAAGATTAAACCCTATTGTACACAACAGATAAGAAAAAACTAAGAAGAAACATGTTATTTCAACAAAAAAACATCAAATATGAAGTGTCATGCAGGGAATTCTGGGAGTGTCAATTTACAGTTTTTCACTGTAAATTATACAATTACGGTTTCTTTTTCACTTCCAAAAACCGTATTTTTAACAGTATTTTACTGTAAAATCACATTAAATGTAATTACATTTATTCACTGAATATAGTATAAAAACTTGCACTGTAGCAATTTCACCATCTTTTACTGTTAAAATCACAATAATTTTTTACAGTGTAGCTTATATTTTTAATTCTTGTTCTTTTCTAAATACTGTTAATTGAAAGGATTTGTTGTGGGGTGAGGGGAACTAAAATAGCCTAGCTATGTTTACAGTGTTTATTATAATGTTTGTAAACATTTCGCGGCGGCATTAGGCCTATTTCTGAATGAAATAATAAAATGCGACTTATACGCAACTTTTTTTCTCTTTAGAATTTTCTCTAAAAAACAAAAAAAAAATTATGCTCATAGCGTATTTTAACTATGCAGAAAAACCTTTTTAAATATTTTGATAAATTATAAAAAATTATAAAATAATAAAATTAAAAAAAGACTTTTTAAAACGTTTAACTGATTGTATTAATCGGTCAAAATTTTTACAGTCCGTTAACGGTTAACCGGTTAAAATGAACATCCCTACTGCGCACGTTCATATAATTTGGAGGAGGCGTGGCTTTGCAGAGTTTTTATTCAGGGAGGTTTGGGTTCTTGCTTTCAAAGCTAGCTTGCTATTGCTAGCCTTTCCGAAATCGCCTACCCTATACCTTTAAAGGGCATTTATTTCTGTTCCACAAGTACATACACTTGGTAGATCTCTCTCTCTCTTTCTGGTTTATCAGCTTCTGTTTGATATTTACTTGGTGTCAAATGAGTTGTAATGGCTACATCAAGCTGGCCAAACTTTCCTGTACCTCAAGGAAAATTTTATCAATGTGTCAGTTTTACAGTGACACGCATGTGTCCAATTAGCTTGATAAATGTTATCACTTCTGTTGATCACCTAAAAGATGTCAGTCGAGTGCTACAGCCTCACCATGCCCTTTTTTAATATAAGATGTGTCGGCCACAAATAAACGTCTCAGAAAACAGGTAGTTACAAAACAACACTTCTCCAGTCTGTGGATGAGATGGTTGAAGAGGAGAAGAGAATTCTTCTTTGCTGTTTGCCTCTGCTCTTGTTATTTTCATGAGGGTATTTACACTAAGGTAAGGCAGGCAGATAAGAGCGCAGCGATATCAGTGGTGTTAATGGGCTGCTTTGATGTCTTCTCCACAGCAGACATCACTGCAGCGTGTAGGTGGATGTGAGACTGATTGTGTAGTGCAGCCTTGTAGCACATTACTTGTTTTTGTTTTTTTTATTGTCTGGATATCAGAATCCGGGCCAGGCCGTGCATATGCACATATGCAAATATTTGCAATGAAAGCGTCCCGAATGTTTGGCTGGTTGAGTCGTTTGCATGCACCAGGCAAAAACAAAATCAGTTAAATGTCAGATTTGTTTCTGAGAGAGTAGGATGTCATGCTTGCTTGAACTGTAGTTTTTTTTTTTTTGAGACTGTTATCATGTGAGTAGCATCTCAGTACTGTTTGAATATATGTTTTTGCAATGATATTAGTTGTAATATGTATTAGGCAAAGCTAGCAGATAGTTAGTCATTTTTGCCATTACTCATTCTTTGATGTGTAATTCAACACTATTGCAGCATATCAACACACTAAAATGCACTATGAACATCTTAGCAACACCCTGGCAGCAATCTATGACATTATTTCCTATGTAAAATAAATAGAATATTTATTATTTAATTTTGGCAGTTTTGAAAGCTAACAAATATCTAATATTGTTTGCTTTAAATATAAGTGTGCATTCCTCTGCTTGTATACAAGGTGCAGTGTATTCGTGTTCTATGTCAGAACACTGGCTATGGGTTTGGAACGACATGAGGGAGAGAAATTAATGACAGAATATTCCTTTTTTTGGTGAACTAACCCTTTAAAAAAAGAAATCTAATTTTGACAGATAATGATGTGGTCGAAGATATATTCCTAGAATGGTTATTAATAAGTGCTCTGGTAATCGTAGACAAGCTTCAGTACACCACTCTGTATTATTCTGATAAATGTATGTTTATCGTCAGCAAAAAAAATTTAAAATAAAAAAAGTGGCAATAAAGCGGCCTCTTCAGGGAAATGGTCTCTCTTCTCATTTGTGTCAGTATTATCAAAAGCCATTTCCTCTTTCCCATTCTCTGGCTCTTTCTGTGGTCTGTTTCTGTGTCTCACCTCTCAGGCTTAACCACATCTTGCTCTACTAGACCCTTTTTTACAAGCTGACGGTAATCAGCTTGATTAAACTTCCCTAAACCAGTGCTACTTGTGCGACTGCAATTTCAAATCAATTTAAACAAAAATGCTTTGCAGGATTTGTTCAATACAGCAAACTGAACACATTGTATCGAACAAATCCTGCAAAGCATTTTTGTTTAAATGTCACATGTTAAATTGCAAATCTTTTAAGTTCTAAATGAAACCGCTGAAGATATAAACATGTACTGTAGATCATATAAACTGCACTGTGTTGAAGGTAAATAGACCGCGACATTAAGTTTGCGTTCAGTGCTGTGATATGAAGTCATTTTGCTGACTGCTACATTTGTTTTGGTTTGCACGAAACTGTTGATCGCATGCATATCCGTGCTGCCATGTACTGTAAACAAAACTCTGTATGCGTCTGCAAAATTCAACACATCATTATGCTGTAAGATCCTGGTTTGTATTGTATTTCATGTGAGAAAATGTTGTTTATAGCATATAGCAAATATAATGGGAATATGTGTATGTGTGTGTGTGTATATATATATATATATATATATATATATATATACAGTATATATATATATATTAGGGATGCTCCGATCAGGATTTTTGCAGCCGATACTGAGTACGGATTTCTTGTCATGGTGATCGGCCGATTCTGATGCTTCAAGCTTTATATAGACGGTTTCATCAGGCGCAAGCGCCTGGCGCGAAGTACACTTCCGGTCTGTGTTTGTTTATCAGTCTGACTATGGCGCCGGCTACAAACGCAGTTAAAGTTAAGGTGTTGAGTAGACTGAAGTTGGGCTCAGGTGGTTGTGCTGTGGGATGTGTTTCCCATACATTTATTTATTTGTGGCGCTCACCACAATATCAAAACTGACGGATTTTCCAAAAGGCGTGGTTGAATAAACATGAGCAGGTACTGCACGTTTAAAAATCAAAACGAGGTGCGGGTGTTTTTATATCACTGTATTTCTGAAGGAAGACTAGCTTTAAAAAATGTTCGATGTCATTTTAATTTCATCTGGCATGTTATATGCCTGATAAAGCAGCGTTTGTGAGCTCAGCGCTGCTTTGTGTACAGCCGTTACTGGGAAAACCTGTTTCTCCCGCTTTAAAGAACCTCCTGCTGGCAGAGAATTAATTAGCATTTTCATTAAATCTGTCTGATTTAGGCAGCAAACTTGTTTTGCTTTTCCCATATCCACGGGTGCTGCGGATAATCCGCGGGTCGGGTAATGAAAAAATGCATTCTGATTATTTGCGGGTGGATAAAAGAAATCATAAATGATGCAAATATTAACTACATTTTTTTTTTTTTTTTTTAAATAAATTTTTTTTCATGAGGCAGATGATTTCGTGTGTGTGTTCGTTCGCCTGATCGGGAAGTTGCAATGACAGAAACGGTGACATTCCAGATAAAGTTGGAAAAGAGTAAAGCCTGTGTTAATGCTATTGAGTAGGCTAATATGGCCAAAGAAGTTATTTTGTTTTATAAATAAATGTTCATTTAAGAGCAGCCCACGATCAGCGTATTATGTTACCGTTATCCCTTACGGCTCCGACAAGGTTTTGTTCCGTCCTTCACGCTGTGACAACTCACAAAAGACTATTTTTAGCCAAGCAGCGTGGAGAGCCGTGTCAGAAACGTGCCGTGGCTGACTGATAAACACAAGCACTGACTAGAGTGGCCGCGATCAGCCCCGGTTCCCGTGCAGTGAGGCGTAGATCAGCTCTAACGTCACTGAATCTGCTGGTAAAAATGAACCATCCATTCATCATATCATCATGCAAAACATACACGACAAATAGCAAATTTTTTCACATTTTTTTCAATCGGTTCGTGAGATCGGCCAAGTTAGTGAGTACCGATCGAGTCATAAAATGTTGATTATCGGCCAATACCGATCACCGGCCGATCGATCGGAGCATCCCTAATATATACTGTATATATATATATCTCATGAGAGCACTTGGAGATTTGGTTTGGTACTCAAACTACACATAGTGTGACTCATTAAATATAACTATAAAAATAATATAATTATTAATAGTGATAATAGTATTATTGCATTTATTTATTTTGTATTTTAATAAAATAAACAAAATAATCAGTTTGAAAATACTATTATATTTAAAAATAATTTGAGTATAGAATAAAAATACAGTTAGTTTATAGTACACTTAAAAATACAATGCTGATATTAACTTTTTTAAAATTAATTTTCATTATTTTCAAATCTAAAATCAGCAAGCTTTTATTTTGGAGGGTTGCTAGTAAGTATATGCGTTGCCGGGTTTAGCGCTGCCGAGTGAAGAGCGTAAGTGAGAAATGGCACAGTTTTGCATTTTGCTTTGAAACCAGCAGCGCATTGCCTAGATTTATGCTTTCAGTTTGAGGAAATCTTATACAATATTACAGTTAGTCGATCTAAAACAGTGATTGAGCATGAACAGCTGTCAACAATGTTGGTACGCAAATGAGCGGTCTGAACATATTTATACATTGCATTTTTTGCATTTTTTCGCACACCCCTTATGTGCACCCCTGTATAATGTAGCCTATGTGTGACTGTGTATGTGTGTGTGTGTGTGTGTACACATATATGTGGATATGCATTATAAGCATGTGGATTTAGTAGTTCGCTTCAATTGGTTAAATGTAGGGTTATGTGTTTAAACGCATTACATTTGCTATTTATATTGATTCATTCTGTAATTCATCTGTAAATCAAGTCCAGATAGGATGTTTAAGAAAAGTAAAGTCATTTGCACTCTTTGAATTGCATAATTTTATTATTAAAGCTGACAAGTATGAATTATTGTATTTTTGTACAAACAATGAAAACCATCAGATAACAGCGGTAAAAACATCTGACAAAATCTCTCCCTCTGCAAAAACGGCATTGTTTAGGAAACACTGGTATGCAATATCAAGATTTCAAATGTAAGCTCTTTATTGACTTTATACTGGTGGGACAAGTTTTTTTTGCACTCAACAATGCACATATATTTCACTATGTAAGCCAACACCGTTTTTCCCCTTTATGAACAGAATGCATCAGCTACAAAATAGAGATTAATTTCAAATTATTGATATTAAATTATGAAACTGCACAAGTTTCATGTTTATCTTTCCAAGTTCTGAATTTATGCCAAAACTGAGGTAAACCAAAATTTGGTAATTGAACAAACCATCAACAGTTAAATTTATAGTTAGCACATAGTCTGTTGTAGGACTGTGTTGTGAAGAGCTCGGTCGAGGAAGCCGGTGGGAATCCTTATGTAAATGCAAAGTTCTTGTCTATCTTTTGTTGTGGCTCTCGTTGCTCTGATGTACTTCGATTTGCCTTACACCATCACCGCACCGCCTCTAACCTACTTTCCTTTTCCCGTAAAGCCTGTGAAATAGATGCTAGTGCCTGTGTGTTACCAGCAAGCCTCTGCCACCCAAACACACACATACACGCACATCACATGACCTTCCTTCACCACAAGCCACAGGTAGAGGATGAGCATAGAAGGGACCAGGCAGAGAGGTCGGGTGTGTAGATCAGGATTTCAAACAGGTCCTTGCGCAGATGACAGGAAGTATGAAGTTTATGTAGTGCAGAGATGAAGGGCGAAACCGCCACCGTATTAGAAGCTTCCTCTGTTTTCTCATTATACGATTTACATACTGCACAACAAGCAGGGTGCATGTGTTAGCAAAGGCACACCTGCTGCGCAGTTTGCTGGAAACGCACCTGTAGCCTGGTGGCATGCTTTAGCGACTCCATTTTGGGAGATTAAACAAGCACAATTCAGCATTTCGGCAAATGCAGCTTGGTCATTTTAGGTTGAGGTGACAGGTACGCTCACATCAGTGCAACATACTTCAGTCTGATGTCACAGATCTGTTGTTTTGATTAAAATTATGTCACACATGTATGAGGGGATGCAACGCATGTCATACGAGCACGCTTTAGCCTTTTGTAAACCCCTAGATGTGTTTATATATGTATGTGTGGCTTATCTTGACAGCAGAGGCACAAAGAGTGAGGTCATCACAAAGGCTGATCAGCTGCCTTTTATCTAGTCCTTTCTCGTAAATAGCTCAGTGTTGACGATATACTTTGCACTTTGAATAGAATTCACTCATTAAGTCTGTGACCACAAGCAGACCACAGATGGCTTTTTTTTTTTTTTGCAAGTGTGGCGTCCTACTGAGTGCTCCACTTCTTAGCTGCGAGCGCATGTTCTTCGCACCGTGTCACTGTGACCTGTTGTGGTCCTGTTTTTTTGTCGAGAGTTGTTTTTAACTCTTGTGCTGCCAGACACCTTATGTTCCTTAAAGCTGCTTTCTAAACTTGAAGAGAAACTGTAGATGGAGAACATAATTTCACATATCGAAACAGTAGAGGTGGGTTCTTTGAATCCTTGCAGGCGTTCTTTGAAAAGCAGACAGAGTGGTTCAGGGTGCAATAGTGCAACTGTGAGACCACGAGCAGGTAATTGTTCACAGTGTTTTCCTGCTGTTCTGAGAATGAACAGCTTATCTCTTGTGCGGTTGTTGTAAATGAGGTTAAGGGTCCTTTTGTGTTATGCCCAACAGCACTGCCTAGTGCTTGTCACGTCGTGTGAGTTAATGAAGCTCCTCGGAAACATCACTGCTGTCCGTGCTGCACTTACCATGTGTGTCCTCAACTGTTTGGCAGCTGTTTCCTGTCTTAGCGGGTTCTTGTTTCTGAGAAGCCAGAGACTGTTTTCCTTTCACTGCTTCTTTAAGTTCTGCAGACGTTGTAAAAGCAGCTATTGCTGTTATCCAAGATGGTTTATGTGTGTATATGTTGTGCCAAGGCCAAGCAGCAATACGTTTATTATGTGTAGGCCTATTTATGTTTTATAGGAAAATATTTGAAAACATTTGTCGAATTTTTTTTTTTTTATAGAAAAAGTTATGGATTGTTTATATATTTAAATATCATATTTAAATATTACAATTTGCATATTTAAATATCTAATAAAGCGTATTGATGTTTAAAAGACAAAGTTTCTGTGTTTCCTCTAAACTGTAAATTTGCTTTTAAAGTACTTTCTCTAGTTGGCCTGGAAAAAGGAAGAAAAAAAACTATATAAAAAAATCTGTATAACATAATACAAATATAAATTAAATAAAAATGTAAATATATATATATATATATATATATATATATAAAATGTAGCCTATATATACACACACACACACACACACAAGACAGTGCCTTGTGAAAGTATTCGTACCCCTTCATTTTTTTTAGTTTTGTTTTTACTACATTGTTAAACTGTTTTAAATAGTTTTTTTCCCACATTTAAACTCCTCTTTCTCTCTCTCTCTCTCTCTCTCTCTATATATATATATATATATATATTTGTCACACACTTAAAAGATTCAGATCATCAAACAAATTGTAATATTACACAAAGATAATGCAAGTAAATACAAAATGCAGTTTTTAAATGATGATTTCCTTTATTAAGGGAAAAAAGCTGTCCAAACCTACATGGCCCTATGTGAAAAAGTAATTGCCCCCTAAATCTAATAACTGTTTTCACAACGCTGTGTGTATATATATATATATATATATATATATATATATATATATATATATATATAATAAATAACATCATAAAATAACAAATAAGATTAGGAATCAATATAATAATAACAATATTGCAATTATTATTATTATCCCCAAGAAGAAAGCTTTTCATGAGCATCAAACAGTGTACATATTAGTCATACGCCTCATCCATTGGTCATTTCATTTTAGAGCAATGCCGGTGTTCGTCGCTTCACCAAGCCCACAGAAAGTCTGGAGCGTTCCCTGGAGATGAGTCGTCATCGTGGGAAGAAGAGGACCCAGAAAAGGCCCAACTACAAGAATGTGGGCGAGGAAGAGGAGGAAGAGCGGGGATCAGAGGAAGGGCCAGAAGAAGAGAAGGAAAAGGCTAAAGGTACAGAGGCTAGTTCAAAGGCCAGCAGGACAAGTGGGGACAAGGAAGGTGAGTAGCGTTAGATGAATGTCCCAGCATGACTGACTGACCCTCCATTCTTTGGGTCACACCACACCACACTTCGGCTGTGGCTCTGCTCTCAAAACTGACCGAACAGCTGTGCCGATTTGAGTTCATAAAATGTCCCACAGTAGAACTTCACACAAATCTATGGTGAGGCTTAAAGGGAAATTTCACCCATATGACTGACTTCCTTCTGTGGAATACAAAAGGATACATTTTATGGTGATTTACCCAAGTAGGATATAGATTGGATTGGAGCAATAATCCTATCAACAAATCAGATTTTAGTTTTAAAGTCCTTGCACAGTCCGAAGTGTTCGTATGTGTTTTTTTCGTATTCGTCACTCTAAAAATTCGTCACGCACAGAAACCATGCACACTGAGTCCGATGCGTATTAATTCATCCATTGCAAAAAAAATCGCAAAACAATACAAAATGGAGTCTTCAAGTAGTGAGGATGATTTTGTTGTCCTCTCTCTTCTTAAAAAGAGAAAAAGAAACAGGAAATGTTGGATCCATCATCCAATCCAAGGAGAATTCCGCCTCCTTATCAAGGAGCTGCGGGATTATCCTATGCAATTCAAAGTTTACTTCAGGATGTCAGTGGCTCAGTTTGATGCTTTGCTAGCGATAGAGCCACATATTAAAAAGAAGACCACCAATTTCCATGAACTCAGTGTGCAAGGACCTATACAGTGCTTTGTGCAGCGAGAAGAAGTGGATCAACTTGTCAGACCCCATTCTGGATTTTGGCATTCGCTTGCACGGTGGCTCTGAATTGTCAAAACACCTCTCAAAATGCTTGCTACGGATGCAAAAAACGCAGAAAATCGAACTCGATCTGAATTTTTTATGTCAGACGAATGTTTCAGAGGCAATGTGTAAATGGGATTGACACAATGTGAGATCGTATTTATTTTTTAACGTGTGTAAAATTTCAGACGAAAGTTTCGGACTCAGTGTGCAAGGGCCTTTAGACGTAATGCCTTGGGGTTATTGATTTGAACAATGTTCTAATTATTTCCTGATTTCATGGATAGGTTAGGGTTTGGTCTTTGATTGTTTCTTAGCAATTTTGTTCCAGGACCAACAATGATAGCAGTGTTGATCCAGCAGCATGTCCTACTTGGCTAAATTATGTTTTGCCAGTTGTGAGAGCACTCCACCTTCTCACGTCATTTCTGTGTTTGGACACAGTCACTGGTAGACATTATTGTGTCTCCTTAATCTTGTTGGGAGTTGTCAGACTTGAGAGGGAAAGTGAGCTAAGCCCTGTCTCCTGTCGTATTCACTCCTCTGTGTGATTCATTCCTTCAGTCGTCCTTCCCCACGTCTGACACACAGCCAGTTATGTGATGTTCATTTAAGTAACTTTTCAAATTTGTGGTTAGTTTAAAGGATTCCAGAATAAAAATGTCCTGATAATTTACCCCCATGTCATCCAAGATGTTCACATCTTTCTTTCTTCTGTCGCAAAAAAATTAAAGTATAATGGACTTTAATGGTGGCCAACGGGTTGAAGGTCCAAATCGCAGTTTCAGTGCAGCTTCAAAGTGCTCTACACGATCCCAGCCGAGGATTAAGGGTCTTATCTAGCAAAACAATCTGTAATTTTCTTTAAAAAAAATACAAATGTATTAGGGGTTGCACTGACTATTCGACTTCAATGCTCTGCCATGACACTTTAAGCTAGACGTCGACTAGTCGCTGGCCCTATAGAGGGCGCAACAGGATAATAAATCTTTGAAGGACTTCCACATTTACGCCCCGTTTCCAAACAGTTAAAATGACAAATAAATGCATACTCTGAAAGCGCTCCACAAGACATGTGTGATTATATTACTGGATGCTCAAAATTGAATGGGAGAATGCATGTTTTAAACAGCTTATTGTACAGGTAAGTTAATCGCCGTTCTAATCTAATGCGCTGCTGCACTGTAACGCACAAACATAGGCTTCAGACAGTAGCGCGTACAGTTCATCTCGCGCAGATTGCGAGCACACAGAATCATTAAGCGCAGAAATGTATTGTCAACATTGTTCTGTGATTTCTCAATAAAATAGCTTAGAAACTGAAAAGTTCAATCATATATTTCTTAATAACCAAATCCCACAGCTTCACTTCTAGTAGAGAGACGTTGCCAGGTAGAATTAATTCACACACGCAATCACTCTCACTAATGCATTCATATGAATGTAATCTTTACTGTGCTACTTTATCTGTATCAGATTTAGAACGAGCAGAAATCTGAGAAATATAACGACCTAAAGACAAAAGAACTGATAAAAATGAGCTGTTATAGGAGCAATAGTCATGTGGGCAGCACTGTGTCATATGCCATAGCTGTACACAAGGTGTTCGAGTCTCCGCTCCAGACTTATTTGTTCATTAATGACGTCATCATCGACTAGTCGACTTCGACTCGACTTTGATTACATAAAAGTCGTTCAGCCCCTAAAATGTATATACTTTAACCACAAATGCATGTCTTGCTCTAGTTTCGCGATGCACGTCCACAAATTCACGCATAAATATTTAATACATAATCTATAATATGTTCAGCGGAACTCTGCAGATTTCCCTCTTACAATCAGTGCCAGATATGTTTAAAAAAATACATTACAATTCAATCTGGTGGTCACTACAATAAAATTCTAGAAAACATTCCCTTGTAGTTTCGGCTGTTAGATTCAGTTTTGAAAGTTATTAAATGCAACCAAGTGGTTTCCCTTTTTGATATGTCTGCAGGTATATAATCATTTCAAGGGAAATCCATTAGTCTAACTTTTGACAGCTTAGATCAGCTTTATGCGGGGATCTTCCATGGCTGACATCTGATATACACAATGCCAAAATCCAGCTCTGCTGTTATACTCTCTGTGTTGTGTTTGTGTTTTGCAGAAATTGAGATGGTGGTAATGGAAAAATGTAGGATCTTTGAAGTGTCCACGTTGACTGAACAGAACATTACAGACGAGGAGAAGAGTGCGGCACGATCTGAAGGACAAAAGAGCAGGTACACAAGCAACCACAACGTTAACCGCAGACCTAGAAGAAAACATAGCTCTTTTTAGCCTTGGAAAATGCATATATGAACAACTTTACATTTTTAAGAATGTCCACAAATAATTTTTGTCAGATTAAGCTAACCTCCTGTGACATTTTCATTAAGGGTCAGATGCATCTATGCTGCTCCAACTTTTAAATGAAGAGAAACTTGACAAGCAACATCCATTAAAACTGTATTGTAGTCTAAAATTGTGCTTTATGAGTGTCAGCATTGTTAAAGGGTGTTATCATTGAACCAGTGAACCTGCAATTGGCTTTTTATGCTTAGTTCATTGAAGTGCAGCAAAGCTCCCCTCTTTAGATTGGCGTGCTCCACAGAAAGAGGGCCAAGGATGTGTTCAGACTGTTCCAAAAGCCTTTCAAAAGCAATATTAATGTGTTTTCTCTATCCCAAGTACATGGCATGCATGTGAGGAATCTTAGAAATACTCTGCATGGACATGATTAGATACTTAAGAAGAAGAGTACTATTTTTAGGTAGGGAGGGAGGGAGGGAGGTAACTAGCATTTAGTCTGGATATGAGTACTTGTTAAAGCCAGTCTCAGTTTGGCATGATTTATAGACAATAGCTCACCTAGTAAATGCCTTTCGCATTTGCAACACAAAGAATACAGCATGTCATCACAAACTGTGTAATGCACGTTGTGCACATTGTTCTGTTGTTAATATTTTTGCAAGATTTCCAGCGAAGAATCAAAGATAAGCTGTTTTCTTCTTGTTTGTTGTTCTAGACCCTTCCTGGACATGTTGTATAATGCACTGGACTGTGACACAGAGGATTACCAGGCTCTGTTTGTGCTTTGTCTCCTGTATGCCATGTCTCACAGTAAAGGTATCTCATCTGTTTCTTCAGGAATGACAGTCTCGAACTACACACTCAAAATAAATGGATAATTATGGTAATGGATATGAAAGGGTTTTTGTATCAAATATTTAACAGAATTTAGCTGAAAATCCAGCTTTGCCATCGCACAGATAAATTACATTTTAAAATTTATTTAAAACAAGAGCAGAAATTGAAATTTAAAAATTAAAATTTTTATAATATTTCACAATATAATTGTTTTTACTGTATTTTAAAGACATTACGTCCAACCTTTCAAAATGCTTACATATAAGCATGTTTGCTTACTTAGTAAGGTAATATAATACTTAATACTGTAATACAATGGTTACATGATTTAAAGACATTTTGACAGCTTTACAGTGGCAACGTCATGCTCCAACATTCTGTTCTTTATCTCTTGTTGGTTTATATGTGCATGTGCAGGTATAAACCTGGAGCTCTTAGAGAGGATCCAGCTACCCATGCCAAATCAAGAGAGGAGCTCTTACAGTCAGGTGTTGGTGGAAAGAGTGATCCGAATCATGAGCCAGGCTGCTCAGCCAGGTACACGCACAAACACACACATCCTCCACATCTCACCTGAACGTTCTCACTCTACTGTACTTTACAGACTGATTCCAAATATAATCCCTCATCTGCTTAGACATGCTCATTAAACATCACACGCTGCAAATTCCATTGGTGTGCCTGAACTTGACTGTGTAGACCAAAGCACTCACTGTTTATTCAGTGTAATCCTTTACTCGTATTTTAACACAGTGATTGTGCAACATTTTGATGTACACACACACAGCTTAAACAAAGCTTCTTCTGTGTGTCTTTGTTTGGTGAATGTCAGTTGAGGTTTCAATACATCGAACTTGTTGCTTGTCAAAAACTGAAGTGGTTTCTCTTTCTAAAGCAAACCCTGGTTTTGTATATAGTTAATGTTCCATGTATGTTCAGTATGTTCTGTTCTGCAATATAAAAAAACAATCAAAAAAAAAAAACTAAAGTAGTTAACGACTTTATGGAATTCAAAATGGACCTACTTTCTTTTCTTGTGTACTTAATAAATATATCTGATTTCAATGTACGTGATTTATCAGTGCAAATTATTCTAGACAGTTTCTTTTCGTCTCTGAACCAGTGCAATTTTAGTATTATTTATTAAATATTACAGTATTTATTAATATTTTGAATTAGCTTTTGTTTTGTCTTTTCATTTTAGTTTGCTTTTGTGATTTTTTTTTTTTTTAAATTTCGTTTTAGTTTGAATCATTTTCGTAACTTCGTTTTCTTAGTATTTTTAGTTAATTATTTTATTTTGGTTAGTAGCCGAGGTGACATACATTTTTTGTTATAAAATGTTTATATTTTCATTTCAGCTTTATTTTGATTAAAATGATTTTTAATAGTTTTAGTTTTAACAATAACGCTTCTCTTAAATGACTTTTCTTACTGCTGAAAAAAAAAACAGCAGATAAAAATGCTTTGCTACATCACAGTTTTTCCAGCTCACGTCAGAATAACATCCCTTCAATTTTTACCACTTTTCTGAGCACATTTTACTAAAAATCTTGCGGTTTACAGAAATCTCCAGTATATTTCTATGGGACTTTTTGAAAAGCAACAGTTAATGTGAGCAATCGTAACCAAGTGGGCTAAAGCTTAGTGAAGTGTCTCTTGTTATTTGATGCATGTTTATTTAGCTCTGTACCCTTTACCACAGCCTTGAGTAACAAAAGTTGCAACCAATTTCCTCTGACCTCTTTCACCTTTGTTAAGAGGAATTGGAGCTGAATTCTCCTTCAGGGGCTCCTGTAATTGTTGTGACATTTGAGTGTTGACTTACTTAACATACTCGCCATACTTAGAATTAAAATGTAGAACTGATTGAGTCCTCACAATATACAGGATGAGCTGTTATCCTTATGTTGTATGATTCATTCTCTTTTGACATTTCTAGCCAGTGTCCATTGTGATACTAGCATTACAAGAAGCAAAACATCTCATTCCTTTAGATCCACAGATTTTCTCTTTCATTTGCTGCATTTTTGTCTTCTAGCATGGTTGTTTGACTGTTGCCGTAATTACACATGACACATCTGAGCTATTTTAATGCCCCACACTTCCCTTTTTAAGTCATGTTTGCTTGATTTTTCTCCTCTTGAGATGCTCTGAAATTAATTGAATAATATAAACTGTCACGTGTTTGGTCTGCTTTTACATAATACCACTTTGATTCAGTTTTTAAATTAGAACAGCTGCACCTAATGGGTTTGATCTACGTCATCACAACCTAGCGTGTTTGTGTGTTTCAGATGGAAAGATGCGTCTTGCCACCTTGGAGTTAAGCTGTCTGCTTCTGAAACAATCTGTACTGTCTGGCTCTCAATGCATTATAAAGGACATTCATTTGGCCTGTTTGGAGGTAAGAGCCTTAACACAGAACATATCTTACTTCCAAAGCACTTCACTTTACTATTACATGTTCAGCATTTTATTTATGCCATCACCTGTAATGTCTTTGCCAGACTTCAATTTGTTTTAGCTCATAGTGCGTAAGTTTGCCAAATGGGACTGCTGAAATCCATGAATATATATATATATATATATATGTTTTATATATGTTGCCTCCGCGAAGTGCATTTAAAATCCTTTAACGCACGTCTAGCCGTTGATTATCCTGCTTATTCCATGGTCATTTGCCAAGTTATAGACAAGTTAAAACTAGTATTGCTTTTTGGAGCACAATATTTGACGAAATGGGTAAAAATGACCGTTTTTTTCGTCATTTACGGCACGTTTGCGCTAGCATTTTGCCCGCTTCAAATCATACACAGAGATTAAATAGTGCGGTAAGACCACATTTATTTTAATGAATTATAGCATGTATTTCAATAAATTATCGATCGATCGTTTGAGAGCGAGAGAGAGAGAGAGAGACCGAGAGAGATGACAGTTCTGTGTAGCTGCGTCTGCGCGTCTCTCTGTACAAACAATTACTTCAAAAACAGCAATTACTTCGTTGCTGAGGAATATAATGTAGCGATCTAGTATCTAGGCTCTTTTTGGAGCACAATATTTGACGAAATGGGTAAAAATGACCGTTTTTTTCGTCATTTACGGCACGTTTGCGCTAGCATTTTGCCCGCTTCAAATCATACACAGAGATTAAATAGTGCGGTAAGACCACATTTATTTTAATGAATTATAGCATGTATTTCAATAAATTATCGATCGATCGTTTGAGAGCGAGAGAGAGAGAGAGAGACCGAGAGAGATGACAGTTCTGTGTAGCTGCGTCTGCGCGTCTCTCTGTACAAACAATTACTTCAAAAACAGCAATTACTTCGTTGCTGAGGAATATAATGTAGCGATCTAGTATCTAGGCTATTTTATTAATGAAAATCACGGGGAAGCGTTGACAACAAGTTTGTTTGTGTGCGTGTGCAGCGCAATCAGCGATCTCTGACCTCTTTCTCTGTTTGTGTGTGTGTGTGTGCGAGTGATGCGTGTTGGTTAGTGTGTATCAATTAAAGCACTGTAGTGGACATCATGCATCAAAGGTATAAAAGGTTAATCAATAGAACTAAATGTGTGGTCCTAAAAAAGCAAGTTTTTAAAATATTTGCTACATGAAAATGGTTTGAATACACATAAGAACATTCAATAACAACAAGCTATGCCATGTCGGCACAGAAATGTGAAGTGTAACAAACAAAACGTAAGAGTGTGTGTCTATGGGCCAGGGGTGTGTGGGGGGTGGGGGTGGTGGGCTATTCATACACATGTGAGCACAAATACAAACACACACAAGCACACACACCCTCCCACCACACACTCAAACACAATCATGCACACATATATCTGCACTCATACAGTATACATGTATACATGCCTATACTTTTATATTACCTAATAAATAAATATAGACTAAGCATTGAAAAAAATGATAAAATCTGAAGAATATTTAATATTTCTGTTCAATAAAACCATTCAGGTGTAAATTATATCATAATTTGAATAAAACACAAAATAAGGCAGAACCTATATATATAGGCCCATAGGCAGTATTATACCCTTTGGTGCATGACTTCTACTGTAGTGGACAGGTATATTTTCTGTCACAGAAAAAAAATGTATTGTTAAAATCTGGATGAATCTATTTCTGACATCCTATTTAACTCTAAAATATTTTTTGTACCTGTCTGGCTTTCTGAGAATAAAAGTATTTAACACTTATTCCCGAGGTACATGGTGCATCCCCTTTACCACTGTAGTGGACAGATATATTTTCTGTCACAGAAAAAAATTTACAAGAAAAACATTGTTAAAATCTGGATGAATCTATTTCTGACATCCTATTTAACTCTAAAATATTTTTTGTACCTGTCTGGCTTTCTGAGAATAAAAGTATTTAACACTTATTCCCGAGGTACATGGTGCATCCCCTTTTCCTGCCGCCATTTTGAATATATTATGCTATATCTCAAAACAAAAAAATAGATAAAAAGACAACAATTAAATGGAATCGTAGACAACACTTTGGAGGTTCGCCAGTTGGTGGTTGGGACATGATGCTACATCTTAAATGGTTCAAACTGGCTTCCAAATATCTGTCCACTGTAGTGACCACGATGCATCAAAGGGTTAATATAGAACAGTGATTAAACTGACGTGGAACTACCTGTGCATTAAACGGTTTTACTGCATTCCTGCCAGCAAATCTGAATCGAGTATTCAGACAGACCATGGAATATATATGAGCACTATCACTCGAGTACGAGAGCAATACCGGCTCTATATCAGCATGGCTGTGATTAGGCCAGAGGCACGAGGCCATCACAGCCGCTGATATAGGGCCGGTATCGCTCTCGTACTCGAGTGATATTGCGTTTATACAACAGTTTGACGGAACATGTGTGTAATTAAACAAGAAACAACGGAGTACCTAATAAAACTCTTTTGGAGTTGCGGAACTACTTCCTTCTGCCACGGATTCAAAGCTCAAGTTGACAGTTAAACATACGTCACTTTTAGAATTCGTATCAAGGGCATGTGCTGCTTCAGTTAGGTTATTGGTGAGAAATAATGAGGTTATAAGAGAGAAAAAATGCGGCAAGACGTGCATCCAAATGAGAAAGAGAGAGACCGCGAAGCTAGATGTTTCTTCTTATATTAACTAACGTACTCTATGATTAGCTCAGTGAATAATTTTAAAAAACCATAGACCCGACTAGAACAAGCGGAGTGATACAAAATTGTGAAAGGGCGTTCCTGTAGCGATACCAGTACAATATATCACAGTTCTCAATATATATATATATGGGGTTATAAAAAAGTGAAAAAAGAAATTAACCAAACAGGAATAAGTTCATAAAATTAATTATGCAAATTATGATCAAAGAAATGTATCTATGTCAAAGAATATTAATCATTTATTTGTATAAGTGAAAATATTAATGTAATATACTTCCGTAAGTGTGAATAACATTATATTATAATATTATTAAAATATCTTTCATGACATGTAAACATTCTTGTATATAGTTGATATCTCAGGCTTCAACTTTTTATTACATTTTAATTAATTAATTATTTTATGTATGTATTTATTTTCATTTTTCTGAATGGATATTGGTGACCCTTTAACACAACAGATAGTTCATGGATCTTCCCTCACAGAGTTTGAGTCTGCAAACACAATGACATTAAAGACATCAGATTTAAGTCATTCTGAATCATGTTGTTTTTATTGCCAAATACATGGTAGCATGGCATTGTGGTGACTGTATTAGCAATGAATATACATATTTTCGTCCATGGTGAAAGCCGATCCGGCGATCCACAGCACGAAGTTGATGTATTTCCTCAGCGACCAGCACGGATCAGCTCCAGGCATGACGAAGCGGATATCGTCCTCTTTTGGAAGACAAAACAAAGTAGTTTCGCTTTCACAATGAAACACAGCGCCTTCACGACATGGCGGCGGCGGCAACAACAATACTACAGCGAGAATAAAAGTTATGCTTTCTTTCTTTGCGTGAACATTTGGGCGGTGTTATGCAAATCTTCCCACATCGTGACGTAGACATGTGGGGGCGTGTTAGAATGAGCCGTTTTAGGTAGGTGTGGCTGACTCTTAACTTTTATAAAGAATATCTCTTTGGATTTGAGACTTTAGTCTTTGCAACTTTACAGATCTTCTTTATGCACCAAGAGCTTGTAACACTCCAAAGAAAAAGGAAAAATGTAAATCATATAACCCCTTTAAAGGAACTATACTCTCATTCCGGCGTAATAATCAAGGAACTTTGCTGCCGTACCATGGGTGCAGCAGGCGCAATGATATTACTCAGCGCCTGAAAATAGGCTTATTGGAAGTTACCTAGCTGGGGACTATTTTCAGGCGCTGCGTAATATCATTGAAATGAGAGTATAGTTCCTAGCCATATCGGCCTAGAAAATCGCAACTTTTAATTTTCCGTCGGTCTTAGTACACGGTGTAACTACAGAAAAGTCAAGTTTTAAATAGGAAAAATATAGAAACTCTTTGGTCATTTTTGAGCGAGATGCTAACGGTCTAATCAGATTCAATGATCTATGCTAAGCTACAGCTAAAAGTGCTACCGCCAGACCCAGAGATCTGCTGAATGGATTTGAAAACGGAAAACTGTTTAACTCTAAGGGAGTTGGAAAATGATCCTATTTTGAAAAATAGTGGAGTGTTCCTTTAAACCCCACTGAAAATCAGTGGAATGACTTAAAGACTGCAGTCCACAAATGCTCACCATCAAATTTACCTGAACTTGAGCAGTTCTGCAAAGAAGAGTGGGCAAATATTGCAAAGTCTAGGGCTACATCCACACGAAGCCAGAGCTTTCCCTATCCTATCTTTTTTTCCCCCCCTCATCTCAAGAAATATCTGTATCCCCTCGAAAACACAAAACCGACACAAAACGATGTAGTATACATGCCAGACCAGTATGTGGCGCTGTTATTCTGCCACAGAGATGCACTAAAAACGGAAAAGAAGACTTGGACTATGCGCATAAACCTTGCGTGCGGTATACAAACGAACATGGAACAATAAATGTAATAATCTGTGTTAATGTTAGTTAATAAAAAGGCAATCGTTCAGTGTTTGTTCATGTTTTTGTTGCTGTTACGTGACATAGCGGTGTCTGACTAGGGGTGAGACGTGGGCTGATGACGTCATCGTTTCCGAAAATATACGGATTCGCTGTCCACACGAAAACGCAAGGGCGGCGTTTTCGGATTTATCCACTCTGGGACCCGGTTTAAAAAAATATCGGTTTCACTCTCCCAAAACGCCGGATCCGTGTGGACAAAATGCCTATACGATACAAAATGTATGCGTATACAGCTAAACGCTTCTCCTTGTGGACGGGGCCTAGATGTGCAAAGTTAGTAGAGGCTGTAATTAGCAGACTAAAGGCTGTAATTAAAGCAAAAGGTGATTAAACATAATACTTACACAAGGGGGTGATGCTTTTTCCAACTTAGTGATTCTGTATTTTTATTTTATTTTTTAATTTTTTTATGACATGTTGGTGTTATATCTTTCACTTGGATGGTTATAAGTTGCACTGAGTAAATTCAACTGGATAAAACAAAAACTGTGTCCGTCTTCATTTCAGGCTGCAAAGCAACAAAATGTGATTATTTTAAAGGGGGGTAATTATTTTCTATATCCACAGTATGTCCTGCTTTGTCACTTATTCAGTTACTTGTTCAATTATTTTCACAATAGTTGAAAAGGATGGCTCTTGACATCAAGTTAAAAACAATTAAGTGATTCATGCTGATTCGCTTATCAACCACTGCTGATGAGATTATTCAAACCTGATTGCAACATATTTCTTAAAAATCGGTTGTTTCTTAACACATGCATGCACACTAAAAGTTTTTCCCAGTAATTTTTCCTACATTGGGTAATGGTTCTTTTCATTCTTATTTTGAAACTAGACAGATATATAGGAAGTAGGACATTTTACTTGTTTATATTGTGCAACTCAATCATACCATTGCTATGATGATGTTTTCTTTTTTTAGGGTGCCCGAGAAGAGAGTCTTCACCTTCTGAGGCGGTTTTATAAGGCAAGATGGTCTTTTATTTTATATCGGATCAAATAAAAGTCACCAGTTTGTTCAGGTGCTTACTGGAAGTTCAGATAGTTCAAGGCAACAGCCCTTCATACTAATAATTCTCATAATTATCACCTAGTCACTCCATTTCCTTTAAAGTCTGAGGAAGAATTAAGCTCAGACAGCTCATCCTAAAGACTTTGCTGTTTTGATCTTTGGGAAAATCCCAACAGCTTCCTGTTGAAACTCGTTAGTGCTCATGGTGGCTTATTCGCATTGAGACATTTCTGTGAAAGCAAACTACAATTAAACTGAATAGAGTACTCCGATTCCTGCAAGATAGCAAAGTACACTAGTGCGTGTTTTCCAGCTTTTACTGCAGCCTGTAGCACTTTTTTCTTTATTTTCCCCAAAGTCATTTTCTCATGAAATATGAGTGCTCTGCCGTGACTCTGTTTAGCGTACATGGGAACAGCAGCCAGTTTTGCTTTCACAATTCAAAAAAAAGATCTCTTTCAGAATGAATTATGCAGGCTGCGCATTCCGACTGATTATCCAAAACGTCTGTTATTACTTAAGTGAGGACTGTATGTAAATAATCACAGTACTGAATGTTCTGTTCTGGGATAATGGAGGTCCCATGTATTGGTATCTCATCTGCATCTCTTGTGTGTGTTCATAATGGATCAGTGTGTCCCAGCTCTTCCAAGAATCTGGGCAGACACGTGAAGCAGCAGTCACGGGTTTGGACACACCTACTGTCCCTTTATCATTTCTGTTGTCTACACTATAGCACAATAGTGAAGTCAGAACTATGAAATAACAGAAGTGAAAGCATGGGAATAATGCATTGACCAAAAATGACTTGTACTGTACATGTGAAAGAGTCAGACTGTTCTGAATAATTTAACTCATGCTCATTTTCTCTTTAATTCTCTATATTACTTTTATATTACTTTTCTCATCATGTCCCTCCCTTCATCCTTCCCATGGGGATTTTCATGGAAATGAGTGTTCACACTGATTCATGTGAATAATTGATCTTTCGACAGTACTGGCATCAGATGGTAACACAAGTCGAATAACTTATTAATAATAATTCATTTTTAAGAATGGGATATAGTACAGTAGTCATTCTAGAATAAGTTGATTTGGTCAAGGAAAAGGGTTATTGTTGCTTGAAGTGATGTTTACCTTTCTCTGAGGGATAGTGGGATGTAGTTTATGTAGACTTTTTAGCATCAGATTTCAGTGACAAATGATTCTTCAGAAATCATTTTGATATGCTGATTTGCTGCTGAAGAAATATGTCTTTAATATCGTTAATGTTGAAAACAGTTGTACTGCTTAATAGGTTTGTTTGAATAATTTTTTCAGGATTCATTGATGAATAGACAATTAAAAATGTAAATAAACTTTAAATAAATGTAAATCAATTCTAAATCATTTTTTTCCATTTTAAACCAAATCTTACTCACTCTAACCTTTTGAACAGTAGTGTATCATGTATCTTGTTTTCTTTTATGGTAATTTTTTCCTTGTAATGTACCTCTTCCTACAGGGGGAGGAGATTTTCCTGGACATGTTTGAGGATGAGTACAGGAGCATGATGGTAAGCTTCCTTACAAAACACATAAATGTTGTCTTTTTTGCAACCTTACTCTTACTGTCTGTCATAACCTGATGATACAGCAACACATCCTTCTGAGGTGAGAGGAAATCTCTGTTATCTATCAGACATTTACTGGATAAGGAGTGGCTAATGCTGCCTACGTTTGTATTACTTTCTCTTACAAAACATTGTTTCCTGGGAGTATTGCTTTTTTTTATAAAGAATTATCTCAGCTAAAATTATAATATTGCTGTTTACTCATGCTCATTTTATCCTTCCATGAAACACAAAAGAATAAAAAAAAATGTAGTTGCTCACTCGTTTTCCTGCCGTTATAGATAATGTGGACTTTAGCTTTCACCATAAAAGCCAACATGACTGTATTCTAAGTCTTCAGTAGTCATATACTTTGTGGAAAACAGACCACATGGAGCATAAAATAATATGGAATATAAGCCATTTCGTCCACTTTAATGTTTTTTTTTACATGTAGCTTGCCTTTTAGCTTATATTGAAAGTAGTGGCAAAGATATTCTTTAAAAATTAATCTTTAGTGTTTACCAGAAAAAAAAAGTAATTTGGGTTTGGAATGACATGAAAATGAGTAAATGATTCAGTTGGATTTAAAATGTTGTGAAACACAACTGTCATGTTCACACTGAACCAACCAATTCCAAGAGAGTGTTGCTCTGATTGGTTAGCAAAATAAAGGTTTGCGTTTGTTGGGCCAGGGTCAACAAGCCCACTGAGTGATTAATTTTTTTTTCTTTGTTTATGTGTACTGTGTGTATAGAATAAGCCGCTTAATGTGGAGTATCTTATGATGGATGCATCCATTTTACTTCCTCCCACTGGCACCCCCCTTACCGGCATTGACTTTGTGAAGCGATTGCCCTGTGGAGATGTTGAGAGGACACGCAGGGTCAGTGATGAACATATACACACATGCTGAAAGATCTCAGATTGAATTATATGGGTGGGTCTTGTGGCCTTTTGTCAAAATATTTTGTATTTTTTATATTTAAAAAAATTTTTTTGTCAAATATCCACCCAGAACCTTTTCCTTTTCCTTTGGTTTGTCTTCTTGGAAACCAGCCAAAGCTTTTTAGAAATGGATTTCATGTGCTTCAGAAATATAACAATGCAGGGCTTTCTGCTATATCGATAATACAGAGCATCAACTTAATTTGGTCTGAATGACAAGCATCTGATTTTGAATACTCATATGCTTATTTGGTGATGCAGCTGTGCACATGAATTAGGGCTGTGCGATTAATCGAAATCGTCATAAAATCGCGATTTGAGCTTGCGCGATTTCTAAATCGCTTTATAGCACGATTTTCCGCACCCCCGACCTCCCAGTATGCTATCCGAACCAATCAGAATGCAGCATTACATAACACTCGTTACCTTCTCTAGTGCAGCTCAACTAGGTCTCGTCCCATTCGTCGATATTTGTGATATCACAAATCCCGGAGAATATGCGTTGTAGTCCAAACGAGTCGTTCGTTGTAGTTTTTGAAAAGTGATTTCTGTTAAATAAAATATCTCCTTTTGAATTGGACTTTGAGCTTTGTAACTTTGCAGATCTTTTTTATGCTCAAACAGCAACATTACAGACTAACTAAAGTGAAAAAGCATAATAGGCACTGTTTGCTTAAGTTAGCAGTTGTTTAACTGTTTTTTTTATTATTGTTAATATTTAACTTTCTACATAAAAGGTTGTTTTCAATATTATATTAATTTTGAAAGTGGTGCCAGGAGTCGTAAAATTTCGCAGGTGTCAGTACTAAAACTTTGATATCATGACAACTCTGGGTAATGTCACAGTTGAACTTAAATTCTTCATCAGGCTAATGTGTTCCTTGTTTTAAGACACTATGTTACATTGATAATATTTATATTTGAGATACATTGATAATGTTTTAAAGGATATTTTAGAAGAACTTTTAGCACTTATGTAGGACATAAATTCCAGGAAGATTCAAATAATTTGATGCTGCATGTTTATGATTAATTAGTTTCTATAGCAGCTTTAATTGTGTGTGTGTGTGTGTGTGTGTGTGTGTGTGTCCCTGCAGGCTATACGTGTGTTCTTCATGCTGCGCTCGCTGTCCCTACAGCTGCAGGGAGAACCAGAAACTCAACTACCTCTCACCCGACCGGAGGATCTCATCAAGACTGATGATGTGCTTGACCTCAGTAAGGCATTTAGAGTCACATAAAGCTGATGCTCAACGAGTTATTTTTGCAAATTGAACATTTTCCAGTTTCTCAACTGTAGGGATTTTTTTTCTGCTCATTCAGGTTTTAATTTGCTTTGCCAAAATTTTTACTGACCTTCAAGTTGTTCCAAATCTGTACGAATTTCTTTCTTCTGCTGAACACAAAAGAAGATATTTTGAAGAATGTTAGTAACCAAACAGTTACTGGTTCCCACTGACTTGCATGGTATTTTTTTTACCATACTTTGGAAGTCAGTTGCTACTATGGGTCACGATTTTCGAATATTCGATTAGTTGATTTAATAATAGAATATTGAATAGGTTGTGCGATTATTGTCTTAAAAAATGTCCCCATGTTTTCCGTGCTGATGCGGTGGTTCATGTGGCGCTGCCAATAACGCACCTAAAAGCTGTCAAAGACAACAGAAGAACACGTTGTCTCACGTGCACACTGTAGACTTGCCTAGCATATAATGGTTACAGTAACTTGGGACGATGTCAAATAAAAGTTTTGTGCGGACTACAAACTCCCCCGCCTGGGTTAGGGGTGTGGCTGTAGTCAGAAAGGCGTGGAAAACAAATAACGCATTCTACGGAGCCACTAAAGGGACATGCTTAGCCGCTTGCTAGCGGTAGCCTGTTACATTCATAGACATGGTTACATTACAGTACATAACATTTCACTTACCACATAAACCGAGTAAGGAGAGATGACTGATAGGATGATGTCGAATGATTTGCAGATCCTGAGAACCACTGACAAACATCTAATCTTGTAAAATGTGTGGTAAGTGCTGCTCCGTACGTGTGATCGCGAATCTCGAAAGTGAAAGTAAAAAACAAGCGTGGGTTCATAAGCAATTTCAATGCCCCACATATTAATAACGGCTCCCTGATGCCCGCAGTTTATATTAATACAATTACACAGTGATATAATTGCGACAGTAGATATTGAAGTATATTTTTCCTCCCATTTCGTATCTATTCCCTTTGCGGTTCCATTTTTTTATAATGGAAATATCCTAGCCTTATGAGCAGTTGATTTATGCTAATCGATAGACTGTTATGTTAATAAGTGCCATCATTCGGTTATGTTTATTATATTAATATGTTTCAGCAGTTACAATCATTATATGGCTTGAGTTAAGGTAGCCTATCATACAGATTGAAAGCTTGAATCCTGTCTCTCTCCCTCTCTCTCTGTTTAAGGGTGTTTGTGCGTGCATGCGGGGGAGGGGTGCGATTTTTCGAATAATAGTTTAATAATACCCTGCGATTTTCAAATATTATTTTTGCTTGGATTGCCTAGTTGCCACCAGCAACTGTTTGGTTGTCTAACATTCTTCAAAATATTTTATGTTCAACATAAGAAAGAAACTAATACAGGTTTGGAACAACTTGAGGGTGAGTAAATGAGACAGAATTTTCATGAGTGAACTATCCCTTTAACTTGCAACAAAAAATTATACATTTAAAGACATATAAATGTTATTTTTAACAGTATTTTTAATGGCCAGAAAATTGATATTTTTCATTAAATGTTAAATTATAAACCTTTTCATTAATTTTTTTTTTATTTTATTTGTCATAATACCTGGGATTTATACAGCTGTAATGAAACTCTGACACAATTTTGCTGTTAAAAAAGTTGCATATGATTTTCCAATTATTTTCACATGACAACAATGTTCAAAGAAAACCAAGTGTTTAGGTCTACAAGGATTAAAGGGGTCCTATTATGCCCTTTTACGAAATCTTGATTTAGTTTTTGGGATGTGCTAAAATTATTTACATTATTGCAGCACCTCTCTTCCCAGGCTGTCTCAAACGCGCTGTTTAGTCCCTGTTTCGATGAAACCCCTCCTTCCAAAATACGAAATGTGCTCTGATTGGTTAGCTGGCCTAGTGCTTTGTGATTGGTTAAGAGTGTGTTCCGGAAAAGTCACGCCCCTTGTTTGTTTTTTTACACTCTCTGGCTCAGCTCAGCTTTTTGCATATTCCATTATTTAAATGAGTAACATTGTGACTTCACAATATCTAGAAGAAGCACACTGTAGTCCGAACGAGCCATTTGTTGTAGTGCTTGAAAAGTGTTTTCTGAGAAAGAGCACACCTCTCTTTGGAGTGAACTTTGAGCTGTGTGGCCTTGCAAATCTTTTTTATGTTTAAACAGCAACATTACACTTTAACTAAAGTTGAAAAAGTGTAAAAGCACAGTAGGACCACTTTAAAATACATGTACATGACCAATAAATGTAAGATTCAAAAACGTCACCACTCAGTTTCATGTGAATCTTTGCGATAACTTGATAACAAGCATCTACAGCTGAGTGATTCACATAAACTGAATTGTGTGTTAGTTCTTGTTTCTGTGGTATCAGATAAAGTGCAGTTAGATAAAGATGAAACTTGAGTTTTAATAGAAAAAGAACGTGGAACCGATATCTTTCTCATGAACTGTGGCCATCTCCTTGGTTTTGAGTTCCATGTTAAGACCTTCCTCGTTGTATCTCACACTCAGTCGCAAAGTGTTTACCACATATGATGAAATCGCTCTCTCGTCGCCTGTGCAGCTCTTTCATGCGATCTGTGGGTTTGCACTGTTAACCGATTTTCACTTCAGCCCTGATGTGTAGCATGGAAGCCCCTCGTCTCAGCACCTCCGGCTCAGTTCTTGTGTCCAGGTGTCCTGTTTAACTCAGGCCCTCTCACTTTGACAGGTAAGAGGGGGTGTGTACAAAGCAAACTGACTCAGACCTTCCGCTGTCACAGAGGCCTTTGCTAGAGCTGGTGCAGCTGTTGTGGGCAGCAGCCTTGAGCTCTTCCAGTATATCTCGCGTCTAACAGTAAGGCTGCTTGAGAAGCACCTACAGCCTCAGTCAGAGAGTGGGCAGAACGAGCCCTGGAAGTGTGAGCAGGTGGGAGAAAGCTCAGATTTTGCTGCCAAAATCAACCCACTGCTGCTTCCTGTCTTACAGCCGTTTGTGCATTTAAGGGTTAATGCACAAAGCATGACATCGGCTGACTGTTTTCGCTCTGGGTTTGAATCGTTTTCATTTGTGAAGACCAATATTAGGTCAAGGAAATGATAATATAAGTCTTGTTAGTCTGCCATTAAACTTGGTTTTACACGATTACATTATAAGTACAGTAGGGTCCAAATTTCTAAGATTACAATGAAAATCTGGGATTGCAGAATCTAATTTAAATGTGGAATGATTAAAGTTTTTTGTTTTGATAATGTCAAAATGAAAAATGAATAATTTTGGTTCATAACTAATCTGATAAATTGTCCAGACAAATTTGTGAAACATTTGTTCATTTAGAAAATTTCAAAAACCTTAAAATGAATCATTTAACTGAATAATTTGGATGAATTTGTGAACCATTTCTTTGTCCTGAAATTTTCAAATCCTAAAAATGTTATGAAATAAAATTAATTCATGCTGGATGACATGATCAGACTACTGTCCATAAAGCAAAATGGGGACAAACCAAGTAGTAAAAATTATAATTTTCTTAATTTAACTTTTCACCCAAATTATTGTGCTGATATAATTCATATCAGTGTATTAATACAATTATATATATATATTTATATATAATAAAAATACAAAATGTATAATTTTCTCTAATGACTTCAGACTAGGGATGTTCATTTCGGTAATTTTCCTAACCAACAACTGACCCTCATTAACCGATTGTTAATCGTTAACCGACAAGATTATTTTAAATTAGAATTGAATTAAATTAGAAAGAATAAGTGTCTGTGATCCATTAAAAATACTATCATTTGTTTCCCGGGGATTATTTTTACTTAAATTAAGAAAATGAAAGAAAAACTGTGCAACAATTAGTATGCAGAGTTTCGGTTCATTTTTTTGCTGTGCAAAAGGAAACAGACGGCAGAGAG
Source organism: Sinocyclocheilus grahami (assembly GCF_001515645.1). Lineage (NCBI taxonomy): Eukaryota > Metazoa > Chordata > Actinopteri > Cypriniformes > Cyprinidae > Sinocyclocheilus > Sinocyclocheilus grahami. The sequence continues at coordinate 629,280 of NW_015505309.1, read as the reverse complement.
CGGCATCCTATTTTTCTTTAGGCTTATTTTATAAAAGCACAAAGATTTGTTTTTATTGTGAATGTACACAAATAAAGGTAAACCTTTTACAATTCCGATTATCTTTATGACTAAAAGGAGTAGTTGCTTCCACTGTTAGAAGGAAAAAATTCAAGTGATTGCGCTGGCGCCGCATGCGCACACACAGTTAAGCATTGCTACCTTGACAATGCAGCCTGTTCATTATCATAACAAAATACAGTCAGTCAAACATATGGAGAAAAAAAACTATGTAGTAAAAAAAACATTTGATTTTGTAATATTTGTAAACATTTCGCGTCGGCATTAGGCCTATTACTGAATGAAATAATAAAATGCGACTTGTGTTTTTTCCCCCTAAAAACACATTTTTTATACGCGTAGCATATTTTAACCATGCAGCAAACCTTTTTAAATATTTTGATAAATTACTGGAAAAATAAATAATTAAATGACTTTTTAAACCGTTTAACTGATTGTATTAATCGGTCAAAATTCTTACGGTCGGTTAAACGGTTAAAATGAATATCCCTATTTCAGACTTTTGGACCCCACTATATGTCTGCAAAGCATTTTACCACATAAAATCATCTCCGATTTTCCTATCTGGAAAAACTTTTGTACATCCCCCAGCTTCACAGTAACAGCGGTTTACAGTTGGTTCATCTTGCACCATCATGATTTGTGATAACATTGGCCTTTTTATGTCCTTTTTAATGTGAATCCAAGAATGGCTCATCAGTAAGTGGATGGAACAAGCACCTCGCTCTCAAATGACGAGAGAGACAGTCAGACAGATAGACAGACAGATCGACCTGAGAACCTGATGTGCCACTGATCTGTGTTATTTTTAGACGTGCAGGAAATGATGCATGCACACAACACCGTAGACGCATCACAGTGCATTGTGTGAACTTACATGAATTCTTGCTAAATATTTTCCACTCTTTGCTGTTGGTTTTTTTAAGGACACATTAACTGAAAGAGCTGCAACTACATGTTCAAATGTGTTTTGTGCCCTTTTTGTTTCCTTTTTTTATGCATATACATAAGTATTACACATGACATGTGATCACTTTCTGTAGAAGTTCTCAGAAAAAGTTTCTCACCTTAAACACTTAAGTCTCGTGGTACTTTTGCATGTAACACCCCACCCCCACTTTGGCTGAGAGCTGAAATCTCATCTATTAATTAGGGTTTGTTAAAATAGACAAGCATATGACATTTTCTCTTGAAATTGCACAGGATGTAATTGTGTATGTTTTGGAAGGTCTGATTTAATTACTCTTAACCAGGGTTATAGTGAGCAATTTGTCCTGTAGTATTTTCACATTTTCTGAGTTATTCTTTAGTTGACTCTTGCTTCAGGATTCCCAAGGTCATGGAAGACCTGGGGCCTCATTTATTAACAGTGCGTATGCACAGATGTGTGCGTAATGAGTGCATAAGAACAGTTTCACGCAAAGTGTGGGATCTACCAACTTGTACTTATACATGGAAATGTGTGTAAATATAAGCACACCTCTGAGCTAGTGGTAGAATAGCGACACTACACATAAAAAGCATTTAAGAGTATCACAGTATGCATTAAGCAATCCACATATGCCCTGTTTCTCCTTTCATTATAAAACACTCAATTTATCATTTGTTTGGTTTTAAACAGACAATTTGCGTAATTTGTGTCAAATCCTATAAAAGACAGCTGTGACAAATGTTTGTCTCAGTGCAATGGCTTATCTTGCGTTATTGGAAGACTTGGCAAACAATGCTCTCCGCAGAGACCGCGTTTTCAAAGACTGCGCTGAGAGTGAGAGCACAGAATGGCTTCTCAGTCGGTACCGCTTTCTTTGCCATGATTTCGGTGAGGACACATACATTCACGTGATTTATAAAGGGAGATGTTGTCACCATATATGGTTCATTGGAGGCGTTTCCGAATGCAAATGACCGTGAACGTGAAAGAGCATGTTACTTACAATGATTGCTTACTCATGTGCGTAAGAACTGCATGCGCACGTTTGATAAATATGGATTTTCTTGTACTTAGGCACATTCTAAATTTCATTCGTAGGACAAAAATCTTGGAAAAGCAAGTTTTGCTTTAACTTTGTTGGCTAGACATTGCTTTGTGATGCTGATTACTAAAGTTATTTAGAGAAGATCCCTTTTAATGACTTGATCAAACTGGTTCAGAGGTATGAATGATTCATTATTTTCATTCGAATGATTTTTAAATAGGTCACCCAGCTTCCACATAAACACTGACATTTATAGACACTGAAATGAGTGCTCTTTGTTCTGCTTCCTTTTTTAAAATTCAACTTCATCATGAATCAGCCAACATAACCACATGTAACCACCTGTGGAATGTATCCTGATTGCCCTTAGGATACAAGATTCCACAGAGCTGGCGTGCATCATGGTATTTGTGGCTTTAATAAAAAGAAGAACTACTCTGCTCAGCTGTCTGCTTAACTAGTCAGACGTCATCTACTTAGAAGTGTGTATTCCTTGGTAGAAGAGCAGATCATTTTCCCCAGAGGCAGCACAATTCTCTGTCACTACAGTTGGCTGTGAGTTAAAAGGAAGAGCAGCGCTCGCTCTTCTAGTTCTGAAGTAATTCCTCAACCCATCAGTGTGACTTCTAAGGAAGTTCAGAGCACAAAGAGAAACTGGTACAAAGTCATAGTACCTCAGCTGTGACGATGCTGTTTCAGTTATTAGTAGTTTAGTGGGTCTACCTGAAACCAACTTTAAACGTTCATGACTTACCTCTCTTACCTACCCCTCCCCTTCTTCCCCCACCCCCTTCTCCACCCACCCGTGTAGCTGCACTGTACTGTTTAGGGCATGACTCACTGGAGTGTTTTTGAAAACTCCCGCATGTCTGAGTACAATCTGATTTCATACCAGGTTAACACTAACTCAGTTACTGACACTTTAATGTGATTGAATTCACTCTGCGCTGACATTTTCTTAAACCTTTATAATAGAAAGTGCATGACTATATTTAGTTGTGCAAGTCCTACTGTTTCTTTGGAAATAGATTAGGTGACTGAATTGAAATTTGAATGCTAAATTTCCTGAAGCATGTAATCAGAGGCTGTTAATGCAGTGAAGTATTGCATGAGGGGCAGATCTGGATTTGTGTATTTGTTAGGGATGCTCCGATTCCGATACCGATTCCGATCTGATACCAGTGAAGTTTTTTTTCCCCTCATTTAAATAAATGTAGAATTTATATACAGTGGGTATGGAAAGTATTCAGACCACTTAAATGATTTTAGCAAATGGCTGCAATATAACAAAGAGTGAAAAATTTAAGGGGGTCTGAATACTTTCCGTACCCACTGTATATATAAGTTATGCCATTTTACAAACATAGGCTATATAATTCTACTAATAAGAACAATATAAAAACGCACTAAGGATTAATGAGCTACTGGATTCATGAATATTAATCAGGTTGTGTGCGTTCGCTCGAACTGATTTGCTGAAATCAAAACAGGGACAATAATAGGTGAGCACCAGCCAATGAGATTGTCGTTTGCGCATTAGTTCCGCCTACTACAGGAAAACCTGGCAGTTCTTAAAAGCTGAAGAATTCCAAAGGAACTCCGTTATTTTTACAGGAAAATATAACAACATGTAGCGCATCAATTCTACATGTTATGTAAGACTCTCGCGCTTTGCGCGTGTGAGAGAAAACGACGGCGAGTCGTGCGCCTTCACACTAGAGCTTACGTTACACCAAATACACAAACACAGGTGCGCTGCACATCCACTCAAATGAACTGAAAAATATCAGATCGCTTGACGGAGAGTGAAACTCTGAAGCGCTCAGTCAGTGTTCTGTGAGTGAAAATATATCTGTGCTAATCATATACTCAGCCTCCAACTCACACACTGGCGAGTAAAATCTGAGAATTGATTAGCCATTGGTGAATATTAGACAACATTTAGTCGCCCAGAGTGAAGATTTAGTCGCATATGCAAGTGATTTACTCGCAATGAGGGTTGACAGTCTATGTATGAGCACAATGCGCTTCGTGTTAAAAACTGCAAAGCACAAAGGGAAGAGAAATTGATGCGTAGTGTATTATATCTGTGCAACAGTTATTGAGCCTTTCTTTTAACAGTTTTAAATTTCAGTTACTGTGCACGTTAAAAACCATTTATAGTCTCTTCTACGCCCCTTTTTTTGTTCTCACAGACACCCGGTAGCAAGTAACAAAATAACATTAAACTCCGGCAAGAAGATAAAGTCCTTTTTGCAAAATCATAGACATGTATTTACAAATCAAGTATAATGGGAACACAGAATGATCTTGGAGAGAGCTTTACCGAGCTGACTGCTGTAACCGAACGCGAGCAGGGTTTAAAGGCTGAACGAATGACTGACAGCCACAGCGGAGAAAAGAGTTTGTGTCAACTTTAATGTAAGGACTTAAATATTCATATGTAGCTCACATTAAGCTATCGTATGGCTTCAGAAGTAACACAGAATAATTCGCAAAATCGAGAGAAAAAGAAAAAAAAAAATCTCGGATTTGGATCGGTTCTCTCTGACCGATACCCGATCCGAGAAAAATGGCACTATCGGAGCCGATACCCGATATGAATATCGGATCGGCGCATCCCTCGTTTTTGTGTGGGTTTGTTTTGAACGCTTGAAGTGGTTACACAGTGTTCCCATTCATAGTCTGAACTTTGACCTTTATGGCTTGTTTTTACTGATTTGTGTAAGTTTGTTGAAGGACCCTTGGAATTACCTATAAATTATTATACCTTATTCTTCCCTTATAGATAACAGTGATCTTATTGCTTGCATGGTGGTGAGTAAAGATGGTGTTCAAGCTCAGCGCTTCCTGGCTGTGGATGTGTACCAGATGAGTCTTGTGGAACCAGATTCAAAACGTCTTGGCTGGGGGGTTGTCAAGTTTGCTGGCCTTTTACAGGTCTGCTTCATTTCTACTCCTACACTGCAAACGTGATGCTCAAACAAAAAAGTACACTTTGGCCACATTCTTGTCAGAACTGTGATGTTCAGCTCAGAAGTGATGTCCTCTGTCAGATTTTAAAGTTATTGCATGTAACAAGGGAAGGTATTTAACGGCTTCTCTCGAAAACCAATTCAGAAAATCTGATTTTGAAAGAGAGATCAATTAAATTATGTAACTTGCTCTGTAAACAAATGACTAAAATTGTGTACAAATATGGATATGCTATGTGACTTGTATGTATGATGCTGCTTTTTTTTTTTTTTTTTTTTTTTACTTTCCATTCAATCATGTTACACAATGCAAAATTAAGGCTTAATGCATACTGTAAATATTGGTAATGTGTTGCATCGTAACCCTCTGTGAGTGTCCTGGCAACTTCAGGCTCATGAGCAAAACCTAATAGGATATGTAAATTACCACATGGAAACATGTTTGCGCAAAAGTAATCATAGTTAGGCATTTTACAAATCATTCTCTTTAGCAAGACTTGGTCTTAAGTGATTGAGCTACTTATCGGCACAACAGTTATGACATTAGGTGCAGCTATTTGATGACAGAAAGAGTTATTATTTTGAGGAATGTTTTCTCAGAAGACATTTCCCAAAAGACACTGGAAGTGTTATAGGAAAATCCAAAGATTTAAAAAAAATTCCTAAAGGGATAGTTCACCCAAACATTTAAATTACCCCATAATTTACTCGCCCTCAATCCATCCTAGGTGTATATGACTTTCTTCTTTCAAACGAATAAAATCAGAGTTATATTAAAAAATTTCTTGGCACTTCCAAGCTTTATAATGGCATTGAATGGCTGTTGAGTTTCAACAGCCCAATAGAAATCCAATAAAGTGCGTCCATCCATCATAAAAAGTGCCTCGCATGGCTCCAGGGGGTTAATAAAGGCCTTCTGAAGCGAATCGATACATTTTTGTAAGAAAAATATCCATATTTAAACTGTTATAAACTGTAATTTCTAGCTTCCGCTAACTGTCGTACGCACGTTCATGAAAAATGGCATTCCAGTGGATGATGTAGGTGTAGCGTAAGCTCTGGTGAAAAGTGACGAATGCGGAAGCGCAGAGGACAGAGCAAAACGAAACTCCGGTCACGAATTAGAAGTGCAAAATGAGGATTTGTAAAGAAAAAAGTCAGGGGATTTCGATATAAGCCAAGAGGAGACTGGTTTTCCTTTGCTGTAGCATATTCTCACAGGAGTTAATTTTTCCATTCACTTGAGAAATAATATATACCAGAGCTTAGCAATAAGTTTAACTGTCAAAGTTAGGTTTTTTTATTATTATTATTATTATTTATTAGATTTTAAAAAAAATGTAAAAAATGTAAAATTACATTTGAAAAATTTGCACTTTATTGGATTTCTATTGGTCTGTTGAAACTCAACAGCCATTCACTGCCATTATAAAGCTTGGAAGAGCCAGGACATTTTCAATATAACTCCAATTGTATTTGTCTGAAAGAAGAAAGTCATATTCACCTAGGATGGATTGAGGGTGAGTAAATTATAGGGTAATTTAAATTTTTCTGTGAACTATCCCTTGAAAAAAAAATTTATTCTGCAAAACAAATGAATAAACAGATTGTTTTAAAATAATTGTTGCATATTAAGTCTTAGAAACCAGCGTTCAAATTTTCAGATTTTAATCTAATGCATATGTTCACAGGACATGCAGGTTTCAGGAGTAGAAGACGACAGCAGGGCTCTGAACATCATCATACACAAGCCCACGTCTAACCCTCACGCCAAGCCTGTGCCCATCCTGCAGGCTAACTTCATTTTTGCGGACCATATTCGCTGCATCATCGCCAAACAGCGACTAGCCAAGGGCCGCATCCAGGCCAGACGCATGAAAATGCAGCGGATAGCAGGTCAGGTTTGGCTGCTTACCAGTTGTAACTTGCTTTAAATCCAAAGCCATAAACTATGTTTTTACAGCAGCTTGTATTAGGGCTGGACAATAATTCAATATCAATATGTATCGCGATATAATTTTTTTCAATAACGGTGATATGATTTTTTAACACATTTCCGATATTTCGATATACATTACCAGTTTCCCATACATTAATTTATTTGTGGCGTTTGACTTCGTTGAATAAACATGATCACTGCACGTCTCAAAATCAAAACGCGTCGCGGGTGTTTTATATGAATGCATCTCTGAAGGGAACCGACTGTCTTCAGAATAGTTTCGATGGCATTTTTATCTGATAAAGAGGCGTTCATGAGCGGAGCTGCTTTGTTTACAGCCATTACTGGAGAAACCATTAGTTCCACCGCTCTCACAGCGCCTCCTGCTGGCAGACAAGCAGTTTGCATTTTCAAGAATAAACCCATTTCCAGCAACATGCTTTTGTTGTTGCTCTATTTTTTTGTTTTCTGAAGCAACTCGGAGCATGTTTCATACTTTCAACTTTTTGAAATATTTTTACTATTTAAAATAACTGTTTCTATTTGAATATATTTTAAAATGTAATTTATTCATGTGATCAAAGCTAAATTTTCAGCATAATTAGGCCTACTCCAGTCTTCAGTGTCACATGATCCTTCAGCAATCATTTTAATATGCTGATTTGCTGATTATCAATATTTAAAACAGTTGAGTAAATTTTTTCAGGATTCTTTGATGAATAGAAAGATCCAAAGATCAGCATTTATCTGAAATAAAAAGGTTTTGTAACATTATACACTATACCATTCAAAAGCTCTGGGGGGGGCGGTTAATGTGGACTTTAGTTATACTTTAACTGGCCAGAATAACATTTCGAAGTAAGTGATGCAGGTGCAATAAGTTTAATTGTACTGATTCCCAAAAACATGGAATTTCCCTTTAGCTTGGATATTTAACCTGTTACGATTTAGTTTTACTGTGTAGCTGGGAAAAAATTAATGCATATTCATGTCCATCACACATTTTTTTGCTCATGTTATCTTTCTTTTCCCTTCTTTCCATAAACATACATCCTGCAGCTCTATTGGACCTTCCTGTTCAGCCTTCCACAGAGGTGCTGGGCTTCAGCCAACCATCTGTTGCTGCGTCTCTGCCATTTCGCTTCTATGACCAGTCCAGACGCGGCCCAGCCTTCGCCTCTGTAGATAAAGTTCCAGGTAAATGTGTGAACCATTAAGGAGGAAATCACAGAAGGTTAAGGGGCCAGGTGTTATCCACAGTTGCATATTTTCGTTTTTATTTCGCATATATATATTTTTTTTAATGCTTCTAGCTTTTTTAATTAATGCTTCTCGAGGTTGCATTAAAATTGATTAAATAACAGCAGTGAATTACAGTAAAAATGACATTGTTACAAAAGATTTCTGTCAAATAAATGTTGTTCTTTTGAACTTTCTATTCATCAGAGAATTATGAAAAAATGCATTTTGTTTTCCACAAAAATATGAAGTAGCACAACTATTTTCAACATTGATAATAAGAAATTATTCTTGAGCAGCAAATGAGCATATTATTAATTATTTCTAAAGGATTGTGTGACACTGAAAACTTGAATAATGGCTGTTGAATAGTCAGCTTTGCCATCACAGGAATAAATTACATTTTAAAATATAAATAAATGCTTTTTATTTTAATATTTATAAATGCAGCCGTGATGAGCATAAGAGATTTATTTAAAAACAAACATTAAAAAAACCTAAAAACCCCAAACTTTTTGACAGTAGTTTAGTTTATAATTTCACATTTTTGTTAATCTAATAATTAAAATAAAAAAAAAATAACTTTGACAGTTAAAGTTATTGCTAAGCTCTGGTAAATATTATTTCTCAAGTGAATGGAAAAATTAATGCCTAGTCTGTCTTCGGTTGCAGTTTTTTGAGCAAGTCTTTTGGATGATTTGGTGGTACATGAGTCTTAATGTAAAATTCCTATTTTATAGGATTAACAGGTTCCTGTTTCTGTTAAAGTATAAGATATATTTAATATATGTTGTGAAACATTTGCCTCTTCTGCATTTTTTTATTTCTGAAAGGGACTTGCTCACTCACTTTTCTCTGTGAAGATTTGCACAGAAATTTGACTAATTTTAAACCATTGCACATCCTAATTTTGTTTTCCCCAGAATTTCTTTGGTGTTTTTCTAAGTTACGGTTCTGTTTTTTTGAAAAAGGTTTCTAGGTAATACTTCCTCTCTACCAGCTGTGATTCTGAGCAGTCATGATATTCAACCCTTATGTAGACTTTTGGTTCCAGACCAGTGGTCATTCACAAAGTAATGTGGTTTAATGGGTATTTAAGTGTGATATACTTATACTGTATGTGTGTGTGTGTGTGTGTGTGTGTGTGTGTGTGTGTGAGACCACCCTGTATATAGTTTGGGTCACAAGAATATTAAATATTATGCCCCTTTTTACAATATGTAATATAAGTCTCTGGTGTCCCCAGAATGTGTATGTGAAGTTTCAGCTCAAAATACTCCACAGATCATTTATTATATAATTTTGAAAATGCCTATTTTGAGTGGAAGCAGAAACACGCTGTTTTTCGGGCCTGTCTCTTTAAATGCAAATGAGCTACTGCTCCCCTCCCCCTTTTCCAGAATAGAGCTGCACCATTACAGCTCGTACCTGCTAAAAACATCTGTTTTCAGTTTCAACATCGCGCTGAAATCCTGTGTTTTAAACCAAATAAGTTTATACTTCTGATATACGGTTTTCTGAGTGCACACATCCGAAGCACATGGACAGAAAGCGGCTGTCACAGCATGTGAGTACTAAACACACAAAAAGTTCTCATTCGACACAAGTTTACGTTAAAAACACACATGAGTTACAAAAACAGTCGGTTATGTCTGTGAAGGTAAACTGCTGGGAAATAAATCGCAGGTTTATTTTATATTTGTGTGGCAGCAATATACAGTAAATAAATCTATAAATCCACTGCTCTGTTGACTCCTCTGAGGCTGGGACTGTAAATAGTGTTCTGTGCTTGTCTGTGCAGCCAAAGACAGAACAGTTAGCGTGTTTTGCTCAAACTTTCGCCATGGCATTAGAGCTGGTACACTGCTGTCGCTTGCGAAAACACAATAACGGCGCCGTGGGTGTAAACTTACAGATTAAGGGGCGGTAATATTATAATGAGATCCCTTTGCCATGTCACCAAAGGAGCGAAATCAGACGCGCTCATTTTCTCAGATGCTTGCAGAAAAAGGCTTACCAAAACAAAGTTACTGGGTTAATCTTTTTCACATTTCCTTGGTTGGTAGATGCACCGGGGACCTGATTATAGCACTTAAACCTGGAAAAGTCAGATTTTCATGATGTCACCTTTAAATTATTTGTATATATTTTGTTTTGTATCTATGTTTGTCTCTTTCGGTTTAAATGTATATTTAAGTTTAATTTAAATTACTTTAATGTGTTATAATGAGTTTGCACTGAACAGTCCAGCTGCATTTTCCAAATTCTGGGAAGCAGTTGAGAGAGTACATGCGATAAAATACATGCGATGGCGCCGCAGACAGCAGCCTCAGTGTTTGGCTCTCCAGTGTTTGTACTGTTTTTGTTCGTTTTTCCTGTTTTTTGTTTCTCAAACACGATCAGTTTTACCAGGGATGAGCTGCTGAACATTCGGCAGAACACACCACACAATCTTCTACCGGATTTCGTTTATTCTGACGTTTTGCTGAGCATTGTAGTCGGCGGAGCTGCTGCGCTGATCAAGCGCTTCAGGATGCGCAGATGGGGGAAGAGAGCCGGCGCGCTCGTGAAGCTCAGGAAGCGTGGATTCAGAACGCCGTTGTCGAGCATTCATATGGCGAATCTCCGCTCTCTACCCAACAAAACGGACGAACTTCTTCTGCTCTCCCAGACAAATAAGGATTTTTCACACTCTGCTGCTCTGTGTTTCACGGAAACCTGGCTGAATGACGCCATTCCGGACAGCGTGTTGAGTCTGCCGGGCTTTCACCTGTTCAGAGCAGATCGCGACGCTGAATCAACGGGGAAAGCGCGCGGCACGGGACATGCTTTTACATCAACGAAAGGTGGTGTACAGATGTTACAGCGTTAAAGTCTTCGTCAGGCCAAAGAGGATGCCTACAAAAGGGGGGACAGAGTCTTGTACAATCAGGCCAGAAACACACTGAATAAGGAGATTAGAGTGGCCAAGAGGAACTACGCTAAAAAACTAGAACACCAGTTTTCTGCGAATGAGCCTGCATCAGTGTGGAAAGGCCTGAAGGACATCACCAACTACAAGACACCATCCCCCAGCACTGAGGGCAATCAACAACTTGCTGAAGACCTGAATGAGTTTTACTGTAGATTTGAAACTCCCAGTCTAACACCCCACACCCGCTCTGAACATCTCTCCACACAACCATCAACACCTCCTGCAACCCCCCTATCCCCCACTCCTACGTTTCAGATCAGTGAGGATGATGCGCCAGGTCTTCAGGAAGAACAAGAGAAGGAAAGCACCAGGCCCAGACGGTGTGACACCAACCTGTCTGAAAACCTGAGCTGACCAACTGGCCCCCATCTTCTCACAGATCTTCAACAGATCACTGGAGCTGTGCAAAGTCCCTGCCTGCTTCAAACGCTCCACCATCATCCCCGTCCCAAAGAAACCCAAGATAACAGGACTTAATGACTACAGACCTGTGGCCCTAACGTCTGTGGTCATGAAGACATTTTAGAGGTTGGTGTTGGCTTATCTGAAGGACATTACTGGACCCTTACTAGACCCCCTGCAGTTTGCTTACCGAGCAAACAGGTCCGTGGATGATACAGTCAATATGGGACTGCACTTCATCCTGCAACATCTGGACAAAACAGGGACTTATGTGAGGATCCTGTTTGTGGACTTTAGCTCCGCTTTCAACACCATCATCCCAACACTCCTCCAGACCAAACTAACCCAGCTCTCTGTCCCTAGCTCTGTCTGTCAATGGATCACCAGCTTTCTGACAGATGGTCAGGATATGTGCAAACATACTTGGCAATAAAGCTCTTTCTGATTCTGATTCTGAGTAGAGTTGCCATGGCAACTGTGGTCTGCATCCTCAGACAACAAAGAAGAACGCTTGGGCAACCACTGACTCTTGTCTCTCTCTCTCTCTCTCTCTCTCATTACTGTAAAGGCAGTTATGTGAGGATCCTGTTTGTGGACTTTAGCTCTGCTTTCAACACCATCATCCCAACACTCCTCCAGACCAAACTAACCCAGCTCTCTGTCCCTAGCTCTATCTGTCAATGGATCACCAGCTTTCTGACAGATAGGCAACAGCTAGTGAGAATTGGTAAATTCACATCCAACAACCGCACCACCAGCACTGGCACCCCTCAGGGTTGCGTCCTCTCCCCACTGCTCTTCTCCCTCTACACCAATGACTGCACCTCTAAAGACCCCTCTGTCAAGCTCCTGAAGTATGCAGATGACACTACAGTCATCGGTCTCATCAAGGATGGAGACGAGTCTGCTTACAGACAGGAGGTTAAAGAGCTGGCTGTCTGGTGCAGTCTTAACAACTTGGAGCTGAACACCCTCAAAACAGTGGAGATGATCGTGGACTTCAGGAGGAACCCCCCTGCACTCCCCCCACTCACCATCATGGATAGCACTGTAACGACAGTGGAGTCATTCAGGTTCCTGGGCACCACCATCTCTCAGGACCTGAAGTGGGACACTCACATTGACTCCATTGTTAAAAAGGCCCAGCAGAGGTTGTACTTCCTTCGCCAGCTGAGGAAATTCAACCTGCCACAGGAGCTGCTGAAACAGTTCTACTCAGCCGTCATCGAGTCTGTTCTGTGCACTTCAATAACTGTCTGGTTTGGTTCAGCTACAAAATCAGACATCAGAAGACTACAGAGAACGGTTCGGACTGCTGAAAGGATTATTGGTGCCCCCCTGCCTACCCTCCAAGAACTGTATACATCCAGAGTGAGGAAAAGGGCTCAGAAAATCACTCTGGATCCATCACATCCAAGCCATCTCCTTTTTGAACTTTTGCCATCTGGTTGGCGTTACAGAGCACCAAATAACAGGACAGCCAGGCACAAGAACAGTTTCTTTCCCCAGGCAATCTACCTCATGAACAGTTAATGATCTCCCATTGTGCAATTAAAGTACAGTATGTGCAATAACCTTATAATTATTTATCACCCTAAACCCTAGTACATCCCTACAACTTATTTTATTTTATTCTATTCCTATTCCATCTATACCACACCTGTACATACAATTTATTCTTTTTTTGTGGTTTATATTTATGCATGTGTATTTTATTCACATCTAATTTTTATTATCTGTGTGTTGTTGTCTCCGTGTACTGGAAGCTTGTGACACTATAACAAATTCCTTGTATGTGCAAACATACTTGGCAATAAAGCTCTTTCTGATTCTGATTCTGAGTAGAGTTGCCATGGCAACTGTGGTCTGCATCCTCAGACAACAAAGAAGAACGCTTGGGCAACCACTGACTCTTGTCTCTCTCTCTCTCTCTCTCTCATTACTGTAAAGGCAGTACTACATATATATATATATATATATATATATATATATATATATATATATACACACACACACACATACATAAATACAGTGGGTATAGAAAAGAATCACCCCCCTTTAAAATAATCACATTTTGTTGCTTTGCAGCCTGAAATGAAGACAGACACAGTTTTTGTTTTATCCAGCTAAGTTTAATCAGTGAAAGATATATGATAACACCAACATGTCAGAAAAAATAAATAAATAAAATATAGCTGCAAGTTCAAGCACTTTAAGGGATTTATTGAATCTGTTAGGAAATAGGACTTGCAAAAAATTTGGGCTGACATCACAACAGATCCACGATGAAGAATATTGCAACACATACCTACACAGTCTGAAATGAAAGTGGTAAACTGTGACAAAATGTGATCTTAAATGTTGTAACAGTGATTTCATAATGTCTAAATATGAATCCAAAAGCAACACCTGTGAAAAGTACTATAATAGTGAGTTGAATGAGCCCATTAGTGGTCCTCTGCTGCCATCTAGTGGTTAGAATTGCAATTTCATGGAGTTTAACTTGGGGATATACTGCTTTCATCCTTTATAACCATTATAGTGCCAATTTTTGTCCAATCTCCATACAAGTTTGCATGCTTGTTTAGAATCATATGATGCATGAGTTAACTTAGTTTTGTGGAGTTTTAAGTTTTCTTTTAGAATGTATAGGCCTTTGGGTGCAGTAGGTAAAGACCATATTATTAAATGGCCTTGTTATAACATTCCAAATGCAAAAGTTCAACATTGAGTTAAAAACCAAGGACTAGTTTGCAAAAGTAGGTTTATTAAATCTCAAATATTTAAAGAACAATTTGATTGACAGCAGTGGTCCTAGAGACAAAAATTTTCAGAATAAGCAGATATAGGATGCTATCATAAGATTTAGTGTATGTGTGAATATATGAACATTTTATGTGCAATTTGAGGTCATTTACCATAGAAATATTGTGTTTTTGAAGCCTTTTTAACTGTTATAGCATCACCTATGGTCCGATCTCCATGAAACTTTGCATGCTTGTTGAAAATCATCTGTCGTATGTGCTCACTAAGTTTTGTGAAGTTTTTGTTTAGATTTTATAGGCTTTTGGGTATATTTGGCCATGCCCCTTTTCTAAATGACCCCATTATAGCTAACCAAAGGACAGAATTCAAATTTTTTTGATAATTATTGATCTAGAGAGTCCAGAGAATTGTTCTGCAGTGGTTTGATTGAATTTGAAAAACCTAGGACTAGTTCGCAAAAGTAGGTTTTTAACATAATTGTTCATATTTAATGAATTATTTGGTTGACAGCAATGGTTCTTGAGGCAAAGTTGCTCAGTATGAGGAGATCTATCAAATTATATGCATATTGTGTGGATGTGTGAAACAACACATGATTACAGAGCCATAAAGCTTGTTAGTGCCAACTAGTGGCCGGTTTCTTTCAGAATTCTTACAGACCTTTAGGGCCATGAGTCAAACATGCCCACTGATTTTCGTTCTGATCAGCCTCCGTTAACCTTGTCTAGTAGGTGCTTAAACTTCATTGGCTAATGGCGGTCATGTTTTTTAGATACACAAATGTCCTCATAGACCCTTGTGACACCTTAGACAAAGACACTTTTTCTTATAGCACCACCAAGTGGCCAAGCTCCGCAACTTTTTTTTAATTTGACCAAAGATTGAGCTCATACACATGTACACACCAAGTTTGGTGAAGATATCTCATTCCGTTCAGGAGTTAGCCCTTTTAGTAAAAGGGGCTCCACCTATTTCGAACGTTTTAGCTTCCTGTTTATTGAAATTCTTTTGATAACTTTTTGTCGTAACTGTCTCTAGATGGTACATGTTTTGAGCGAATCGGACAAATGGCCTATGAGGAGTTCGCAAAAGTAGGTTCTGGACATTACTCAATTTTGCGGAAAAACCGAACTTCATAGAGAAAATCCGTCAGTAAGCAGTTTTGTTTGTTTTGACCTAAGGATTAAATAAAACAGAATACAATTTTTGAGTCTACGATGAACGGGCTCGGAGCTATGGCCAAAAATGTATGAAGTTTTTGCGCTGTAGCGCTCCCTCTGGTCCGATTGGGGTGAGTCTTTGCCAGTCTCTCCCCTTCTTGAGCTCTACCATCTGGCCAAGTTTCAGCTCTCTAGGCCTTACGGTTTGGTCTACATGATCAGTTTTAGCAGAGAAGGATAATAATAATAATAAAAATCCTTACAATTACAATAGGGTTTCAGCACTACATGCTTGAACTCCTAAAAATAAAAAACAGAATCACAGAGTTGAAAAAAGGTTCTGCGTCCGAAAGCTCTAAAATGCTGCTTTCGGAGGACGCATTCCAAGGTAGGAAGGCATCAAGGCACGTCCGAATCCAAAGTTAGCTTCACTTCCTGTCTCTTGAGATACCTTCATCTGATTGATTTTTGAAGGTAGCATAGATGTATCCTTCGCTGCCTTTGATATCCCACAATCCTGTGCGTTCCATTCCGTGATGGTTGAGCTAAAAAATAAAGATGGCGTCTGAAAGTTGCGTTTGGTTTGTGTGTAAATGTATATTTCTGACTAACTTTTTGCACTTTTGATGTTAGTTCTAGCGAGAAATCTGTATTATGGTAATTAAATATTTGTTTAGTTAACACCAAAACTCGTTCTATTTTGTTGTAGATCATTAAAACGTTACACTGCCTCAGAAGCCTGTCTGAAATCAGTTTCATGAGTTGCCTTCGTGCAAAAACACTGCCTGCAAAGTCATTGCCTGATAGGGCAGCGAGGCAGCAAGTCAGTTGCCTAGGCTTTCCAACGCAGCCAGGATCACCCCCCTCCTAAAAATGATGTCTAAACTCAATCAGGTGTAGCTAATCACCTTCTCAATGGCTCACAAATTAATTTGACTTTCAGCTGTGGTCATTTTGATTAGCTTAGCATTCCTGGAGCATTTCAGTCCTTGGTAGTGCAACTGATGCAAACAATCAACTATGGGTGGACAGGCACAAGTCAGGAGACGGACACAAAAAATGTAAAAGGCTTTATCAATGCCTACAAGCACACTGAAGTCTATTATTAAGAAATGGAAGGTATTTGGTAAAACACAGATCCTCTCTGGATCAGAACGTCGTTCCAAACTGGATGAAAGAGCCAGGAGGAAACTGATCAGACAGGCGACCAAAAGGCCTACAGCAACTCTGAAGCAGTTGCAGGAATTTATGACAAAGAGTGGTCGTTGTGTGCATGTGACAACAATATCACAAATTTTTCACAAATGTTGCTTGTATGGGAGGGTTTCAAGAAAAATGCCACTCCTCAAGAAAAGCCACATGCAGTCACGACTGAATTTTGCCAAAACACACTTTGAAGATTCTGAGGCAGATGAGACTAAAATGTAATTATTTGGCCTCAACACCAAACAATATGTCTGGCAGAAATCCAATACAGCTCATCATCCAAATAACAGCATTCCTACTGTAAAGCATGGAGGTGGTAATATCCTGTTATGGGGGTGTTTCTCTGCAGCAGGGACTGGAGCACTTGTCAGGATAGAAGGAAAAATGGATGGGGCAAAATATTGTCAAATACTTGAGGAAAATCTGCTGCCCTCTGCCAGAAAGTTGTCAATGAGAAGAAGGTTTACCTTCCAACATGACAATGACCCAAAGCACAGCAAAACTGAGCACGCAGTGGCTAATGGAGAAAAAGGTGAATGTCCTTGCATGGCCTAGTCAGAGCCCAGACTTAAACCCCACTGAAAATCTGTGGAATGACTTGAAGACTACAGTCCACAAACGCTCACCATCAAATTTAACTGAACTTGAGCAGTTCTGCAAAGAAGAGTGGGCAATACCATCAAATCTCTCAGTATTTACAAAATGTATCGATACTTTCAGATTTTGGTAGGATTGTGTTGGTTCTTAATTTCACAAAAGTGAGTTCTCTGTATAGGGAAATGGATGACTAATAGCTGTCTCTCAGTCCCTTTTGATGACGTGTCGTTGGTTCAGGTAAAAGAGATTGTGGTTCCCAGAACTCTTGGTTTGATGCCAAGTGTTTTGAAAAGCCTGGTCTGTTCATTGCCTCTCATTGGATCACATTAAAGTAATTTGGTAATTAAGGTTATTTGTACCAAAATATAGTAATGTGATGAATTAGTGTTTCAATAATCTGCAAGTAAAGGTGTTTTATTATTATTATTTTATTATTTTCTAATACGGTGGAGGTGGGTCATTATTGATTAGAGAGGGGTAATGGCCAGACTCAGACCTGCACTTTTTGTAATAGCTAAGCCGCAGTTCCAGCTTGTTTTTGTCAGTAATTAAGTTTGAATAGGTTGTATGATTGTTCTGGTGCAAGTTCACACAATCAACAAGGTGCTTGTGAAGAAAAATTATTAATGATACAATACCAGCGACACTTGTGACGTTAAGGGGTCAGAGCAAACAAAGAATGTAATTAAAAAGGGAATTTTATTTTGCCAATGCGTTTCAGCACATAGGCCTTCATCAGGGCTAAAGAAGGCCTGTGTGCCGAAACGCGTTGGCGAAATAAAATTCCCTTTTTAATTACATGCTTTGTTTGCTCTGACCCCTTAACGTCACAAGTGTCACTGGTATTGTATCAATAGTAATTAAGTTTGATACAGAAAGTATGCCTGGACATTCAGTGATACCAGGTCTGTCAGTGTCTAAGCAATTTGCATGTGCCTGTGTGTTTGCATTCCAGGTTTTGCAGTTGCTCACGTTGCCCAGCACAACCCCACATCAGCCGCCTCCACCTCACCTGCCTCTTGTGGCCCCACCGGCCCCTCTGACTCTGTCACAACCAGCAGCTCATCCGCACACACTGTCACACAGAGTCAAACAGGTAACACGCACACTCTCACATGTGCCACTCCCTTCTCTACTTTTGCTTAACCACTCTCTTTTACTACCAACTGCTTTCACTGAAATACCAAAACACTTCATACGTGCTGCTACATATTCTTTGCAAAGAAGTAGATTGTGCTATCATTTTTGTTTTTTTTCCACAGTAGATCAGACAATGTGATATTCAGGGTCCAAAATTAATTTGTTTGCCACACTTGTCAAAGACTAATTTTCTTTTAATGAAATAAAAAAAAAATAAAAAAATTTGCTGCCCATGAATTTTTTTATTTTTTTTTTCATATTCATTTGTATATTTTCAACAAACAATGCAGGTCATTGTTCCCTATATTTTTATATCTGTGTTTTTACCACTAAGTATGCATTTCCACAGATCTGGAATAAGATCAGAAGTTTTATCAATAATTGCATTGTGATTTACATTTATGCATTTGGCAAATACTTTTATCTGGAGCAACTTGCATTGCATTCAAGATATAAATTTTTATTGTTTATATCAGTTTTATTGTCGCAACCCTATAAATGCAGATTATGAACTGCTGCTGCAGTATTGTAGCTGTAGTTTATGATTAAAGATTAAAGACCCATACACACCAGGGGCGATAACTATTACAATAACTATACTGTACATACAACATTTTGATAATCCTTCTAATTCTATGAGAATAGGGAAGTCCACTCCACAGCTATAACAGTAATGACACAGAGAAACAAAATCGTTATAATCACTTTCAGAATGCTTTTTCTTTTTTCTTTTTTTTTGCAGCTGATGAACAATAAAAAAAAAAAGTTGACAGGCAATCAGAATTTACTCAACTTTAAAGAGCACAAGCATTTAAAGCAGCAGATCGTCTGTTGGTGTGGACACTAATGTAGTTATCTTTATAGTTATCATTCTTGGTGTGTTAAGACCATGTTTCTTTTACTATAAGCTCAAAACCTCACAGCTCATACAATCTAATTCCTTTTTTAATTCTTCGAGTGCATGTAAACATGGTTGTGTGTTCATGAAATTTCATGTTGACTTCATCCATTTGAGCACTTGCCAGACAGCCAGTTTAGTCACATTTAACAAGACCCAAATTTCTGGTAAGCTGTGGTCAAGTAAATGTTTAAATGGAAGACTAGTTTATGACTACTAGCTAAATATTCCCCCAAAGGGCCTCTTAGGAATTGATTGCTGGGTATAACAAGAGCCCCTGAGGGACTTTGATCACATCTAAAGGTCTGTATAGCCTATGGCTGCTCTATCTATCTCTGCCTCCTACACTGCATCTGTCAGCAGATCACTGGTGGTCAGGTGTGGTTTTGGAAAAACCTGAAAGCTCATAAAGTCTTCACACCACAAGAGCCCAGGAACCAATCTGGTGGCTGATTCTCTGAAGAGAGGAGTGCAGTCTTGTGGCCTCTGTGAAGTCTCCTACAGATTTCTGTTTTGTGGCGGGGGCGTTTAACTAATACGGTCATGGGCTTTTTTCATTTCTTTCATTATGTATCGCTTTTCCTTCTATTCTCTGAATCACTATGATGATCTATTTTGAAATACAGTGACCTTTTGGAGTTGTCTGAAGTGAAACTGTCCATTTCATTTAATAATGTCGTTGATCACTTTTTTGGACAAAGAGTCTTCTGAAGTCACTTTTTGAATTTTTTTGAATTTTCCAAAGTTGTTTGGATAAGGGCACTGTCACAAACACCTGAGTGCAGCAGTGTGAGCTGGCCACATTTATTGTTAGTTAATGCCTCTTGGGGCGGCACATCATTGTAGAGAAGTTCTTAGAAACAGCAGCGGTAGCAGATGACGTATTGTTTTGAAGGTGTGGATTTGTGGTGAGACAGGCAACCATTTCTCCCCTCAGTTTCTGTCATAACAGTCATGTACCACATAGTTGTTGCATGTATTTGACCTGCATAGAGTTAAAGTCAACAGGAAATCCAACTTTCTTAAAGCACATTACTGGTCTTATAGAGTGCAACAGTGGGGTACCAGAAGTAAAAATATATAAGCCTTTAAAGAAAGACCTACTTTGAGTTTCAAGTTGTGAATCAATTGTATATGCTTTTGTTGAAGCCATCTGTTTGCATTATTTGAACTTATTTTTAAAATAATTGTTTAACAGTTGAATTTGTGGTTAAAAACTACATTAACCATAATGCTGTACAGAAAATTCCACCAATCAGAGAATCTCACTTATATTTCTGCATAGTTTTTAATTCGATTGTCATTTGCAGTGCTTCATGGCTTTGTAGTTCTTTGTTTCAAATAAAAATTTGTAATGTGTGATTGGTTTGGATCATGGCTTATAACGCTTTAACAAAGACTCTTTTAAAATCCCTATGGGAAAAATTAATGGAAACAAAACTCAGTGCAGCTGAAAAAGTGGGTGGACACTAATTTACGCTATAGTGCACAATTCATGAGTTCGTATAATTCCAAATTTGAAGAAAGTGTTTTCTTTGTAGTTCATGAAAATAATAAACATGCACCACTTCTCAAACGTCTAGTCCCGCATTGCTTTATGTCCCATTACAGAAGTAAAATGGGCTGAGGGTATAGAACCAAAACATTTTGCAGTCTAGGCTTGAACCAGAGCTGGAGCCAGAGTGCTAACCAACGCACGTCAGTGAACTATTGTGTTTAAATCCAGCTGTCGCCATAATCCTGCTTTGTTGTTTTTGTATGTAGATATGAAATAGTGTGCTTTGCATGTTAATCTAATTGATAATTGATAATATCCTTTGGCTGTAGGTTTTGCTCCATGTACGCTTCAGATTAGATGCTAAATGCATTTGTCAGTAGGATGCGTTCTGATCTGTCCCTCTGTTCTCTAGTCAGGTCTGGCAGGGAAGGCCGAAGGTGTGTGTTTTCTCTGTCAGAGGATGACAGGCACGGTGGAGAGTGGGTTTAGAGCTCCATGCACACGTAACAGGCATGTCCGTGTGACGCTTTTACATAGATTGACTATGTGAAGTGCCCCCCCTAGTTTCCAGTGACTTGCATTGTGCTACTAAAAACTAAAGCTTTGTGTGTGTGTGCGTGCGTGCATGTGCGCACACTTGGTAAGCCTGATATAATGCAACTGGTCAGGAAAGGATTGAGATTAGTTGATAAACCAAGAATAGCTGATTTATTAATTTCATGTCTATATGAGTCTAAGTTGCAATTAATCAATAAAGAGCAATACAATTAGCCAATTTAAGCTTTGTAATGTATTCATTTAAAGTGAATAGTGAAGTGATCAGTATTTATAAATACAAACATCATTGTAGAAATTGTGACACCTCTCTTTAAAAGTGCATGATGTTAGCAAGCGTGGCTTAGCTGGTGAAATCCAAAGGCTCTGTGAATTAATGCCACCCCAGAATGAGAAAGCACTGTATCCTGTTTTTCTGCTTCACCCTTTTTTGTCTTCATCCTTTCACTTCCATGGCTCTCTGCCATTCATGTTCCTCCATTTACATTCATATTTGTATTCTTAGCAAAGAGCTTCTTAACAGAGAGACTTTACACCCGTCTGACTCACTTCCATCCTAGGCTTAACCCATCAGCAATTCTTAACTTGTGGCATGAATTCTGTTATTTACACCCCTCACATTGTCATTATCACCTGTCTGTCCGTCCGTCCGTCTATCTTTCTATCTATCCAACCATCCATTTTTCACTGTATGTCTATCTAGCTTTATGTCTATATGTCTACCTGCCTAAGTATCTAGCAATATACCAATCCATCCAACCATCCATTTATCTATCTCTCCATATATCTATCTAACAGTCTGTCTATCTAACAGTCTATCTATCTGCCTTATCTGTCTACCTATCTATCTGTATCTAGCCATCTATCAATCCATCCTTATCTGTATACCAAACATCTCAGCAAACTCACACATTTGTGTCACAGCACACACAAGCATACACGCATTACAGACAGCCTAACAAAGCTGACATTCTCCTCCTCAACACTGGGTGCAGTTCTCCCTTTGTCTGGTTTGAATGTTCAGAGTGAATGGATGTTTTCTGCATGTGTGTAATTCCCACCCCCTTCTCCATAAGTCAGGAGAGGCATGTGTGGGAAACTAACTGGTCCTGCACTCCCTGTTTCAGGACTCGCCCTGGCGCCTAGCCTCACCCCTGCACCGCAACCCACCATCTCCCTACTGTCTGACAATGATGCTGAAACGCTGAGCGTGGACTCCCTGACCCTGCTGCCCCCCGCTGACCCACCTCGCCTGCGCTCCTTTAGCACCCAGTCCTCCGTCCAGGATGACACCTCTGCATACGGAGAAGAGACGGCGGTTGCCGGCCGAAAGGAAGACGACGACACGGGAGCGACGGACTCACAGTCTCAAGATGACAGGAAGGATATTCCGATCATTCCAGAGGAAGACGAGCCATCTCCTGAGTCTAGGCCATTGCTTAGTGCGGAAACTGAGGATTTGACACAGATTCAGAGGGAGGAATCTGTGACTCAGCCCGAGACAGACTCTATAGGCGTCACGGCCGACCAAGAGGACAACCCAGACCTGGAGGAGGAGACGGCGATAGACTGAAATGTCTAGTGCTACTAAAATTAAAAACTTCAATGTACTGAAAAAATTAGGACCAGGTTACAAAAGCAAGAAACGCATGTTAATGTTGATTACTCAATGTGAGCATGACCGATTCTGGTTTTGCACAAGCTAGTTAAGCTAGTTTGCACATACTTTCAGCTTTGGTGATTCAGGCCCTCAATTGTATCTTTGTGTATTTGCCGACTGTGTCAACACATCGGTTACCAGTACTTCTCCTTACATCAAGACCATGATGCATTTCAGAGGAAAACGGCACTCTTAGAACAATGACATTATTGTTTGTCATGAGTGCTGCTTAAAGCACAGTCTGTTTTCTGTCGTGCGTTATTTTTTCTGCTCTGGTGCTGAGGTGATCCAGCTGTTTCTCTGCATGCGTGACTGTTTTGTGATTGTGTGCGCGAATGTTGGAGTGTGTGCGTGAATGGTTTTATGATACTGAGCAGATGGAGAGGAGAGGGCATGTTTGTATAAATCTGTAGTGGGTTAGTGGGGACAGCCCGCTTGATTTTACCAGTCTTAACACTGAGGAATGTACAAAGACTTCTGGGTCTATCCAGCGGTGCTCTTTTCTGAAGGTATATTTAGTTTTGGCTGAACATCGATTTTCACTTCAGCGTTTTGAAAAATGCCCTTTTGTGTCATTCTTTGGCGATTGTTAGGAACAAATATGAGCTTAAAGTAACCCGTTTTAATTCATCACTTCATTTAAGATCATTCAACTCATGAACTCTTGCTCCCATCAAGCCTTTTTGTATAAAAACCGCTGACTCACTTATATCAGTCACATTTGTCATCGAGTTTCATTCCTAAGCGTTTATGTCACTGCCGTACCTGCACGCATTAATTTTCTTTCTGGAACATTTTGAAATCTGCCGACGCACAGGATGAATATACCTGTTTTCATTCATGTAGTTACTGCTTTAAGTACCACTAAAGTGGTCTCTTTGCTTTTTAAAGCTGAGGCAACTTACCCATATTTTTAGGTGTGTTTTAACCTTCTTTAACACTTAATATTCCAGAGGTCAAGAGCTTGTGCTGGACACACGTAATCAAAGCTGGGTGTGATGTATTTGTGGTTTCGTTTTACTTTGGTGTGCAATAACAGTAATTCAAGACTCATTTATTTCACTTACAGATTCAAGTAGTTGGACTACCGTCACTAATGGACTGAAATGGAAAATTAATTTTCGGTTTATAGACTGTAGCACATAGAAGGGATCCACACACTCCTGCGGTGTGGCACAGATGCAAATCTGTGGTAACGGTGACCGGGCGCTTTTCTTTCCAAAGAAAAGCACTCCGCTTTAAGCTTTATCGGCGGAGTTTGTAAAATATTACCTTTAAAGCAATATGATTAATTCTGCATATATTCGTATTTTGAGGTTAAATTCATTGTTGAGAGGGGGGGAAGGGTTACTTCATAGTTTGTACACAGTGTAAAGATTTGTTTTGATCTAATGTTATAAATAATTTACCTACTGGAGCTATCAAAGTCATGCAATAAATTATTCTGATGTACATTTTGGTTGTCTTACCTTTTTTTCATCTTTTAAATGAGTTTTATAATGAAGCAGCGTCTCATTAAAGTGAAAGTGACATGACATGTGGCCAAGTATGGTGACCCATACTTGGAATTAGTGCTCTGCATTTAACCCATCCGATGTGCACACACAGCAGTGAACACACACACACCGTGAACACACACCCGGAGCAGTGGGCAGCCATTTATGCTGCGGCGTCCGGGGAGCAGTTGGGGGTTCGGTGCCTTGCTCAAGGGTCTCACCTCAGTCGTGGTATTGAAGGTGGGAGAGAGCGCACTGTACATTCACTCCCCCCACCTACAATCCCTGCCGGTACGAGACTCGAACCCGCAACCTTTGGGTTACGAGTTGACTCTCTAACCATTAGGCCACGACTTCCCTGATCAAAATACATTTGCAAATTTCCTGTTCTGGTGAAATATCAGCAAGCCTATTTAATTCCTGATAGTCATCGTTTCCTAGAATAGGTGGGTTTCTCAGTGTTTGGGTCTCTTGATGATTAAGGGGAACTCTGGAATCCAGTTCTGCTTGTGATTGGTTAAAAAAAACATATGTATATAAGGACCATTTTTGTAACTAATGTGTATTTTAATACTGTGATGACAAAGCCACATTCCTGTGGGAGGGGAAACTGCAAATATAAAAGTTAAATTTGAGGTGATTTTCTTTCTTACTGTGCAAAGTGGGCTGCTTATTCGGAAGTTATTTCTCTCAGTCGATTTTCCATGCAGTTGTATGTTAAACACTCCCATATGGAAGGGAATTTTTTTTTCTGCTTGTCCAGAAACCAGTGATGGATCTGTGCGATGCTGAGAAAAATGCAATTTCTGTTTATTTATTTGCTCTGTGTTTTCCCAGAGACTTGACATTAAATTGACCCCCACCCTCACTTCCTACAATTCCTTCATTTGAACAGGTTTTTAAGCAAGGAAATTCACAATAACAAACAAAAAGCAACCATCTACGTCCCACTTCTGCTTATCAGCAGATCCTCCTCGACTGAAAATAAATGTCATGCAGTAATATGTCATAAACTGCTTTCAATTCAATATCAATAAGCATTTCTGTGAAAAATTAGGCTGTGATGGCCGTCTCAAATATGTCCGTTTGGAAAAAAAAACATCTGTTAAATGAACAGACATGTCCTTTATCTTCAGTATGGTTCCTCTGGTCTGAGAAACAGGTTGATATGAAGCTGATTGAAAGCTGTGTGCAGATGATCTCATGAGTCTCATTGGCGTGTTCACTAGAGGTCTCGTTCCAGGAGCCCATGCTGATAGTGTCTCATGCCTTCTGCTGAAAGCTGCATTACAGGGGTAATATTTCTAAAGAACTCAGACTTACTAGCTTGTGTGAATTACATGACATTTACTTGAGAAGAACCACATATGACCTGCCACAATACAGCACCTTGTATTTCACTGTAAATGGTGAGATTGTTGCGGGCGATATATTGCAAAGCCATTAAAATTATCCTTATTGATGGGTAGAGTTGTATACTTATATATTTTAATTTTAACTACTAAATTTTAATATTGCATGAAAAAATTAAACATTTAAATTTGGTTCAAGTTGAATTAAAGGGATAGTTCAACCAAAAATTAAAATGTTATATTTATCTGCTTACCCCCAGGGCATCCAAGATGTAGGTGACTTTGTTTCTTCAGTAGAACACAAATTATGATTTTTAAGTCCAGCCGTTGCAGTCTATCAGTCGTATATTGCATGGCAATGGTAACAAAATCTATGAGAGTAAAAGAAACATGCACAGACAAATCCAAATTAAACCCTGCGGCTCGTGACGACACATTGATGTCCTAAGACATGAAACGATTGGTTTGTGCGAGAAACCGAACAGTATTTATATAATTTTTTACCTCTAATACAACACTATGTCCAACTTCCTTGAGCGTGCGCACGGTATCCGGTGCGTGAGGTGTGTATGCGCTCTGGCGTAGTTTACGTTAATGGGTGTGTTGATATCCAGCCGAAGAGCAATCAACCATAACTTCAGGCGAGCAGGCTCAGAAGTTGGGAATACGTGGAAAGTCACCACTCCCGAATGAGTTCGCATGAGAAAACGTAATCTTTTAGTTTTAAGTCGGTTTGAACAATCCGGATAAGCGCAAGTAAGTACCATTTTGGTTAGCCGTCGTACCTACAATGACTGTGCACTGTGTAACCAATGAGTGACGTATACGCACGAGAGATCACTTCTAGCGCTTGCGTAAACTACGCCAGAGCGCGTAAACACCTCAGGTAAAAAATTATATAAATACTGTTCGGTTTCTCGCACAAACCGAGCATTTTGTGTCTTAGGACATCAATGTGTCGTCACGAGCCACAGGGTTTAATTTGGATTTGTCTGTGCATGTTTTGTTTTTTTTACTCTCATAGATTTTGTTACCATTGCCATGCATTATACGACTGATAGACTGCAACGGCTGGACTTAAAAATCATAATTTGTGTTCTACTGAAGAAACAAAGTCACCTACATCTTGGATGCCCTGAGGGTAAGCAGATAAACATAACATTTTCATATTTGGGTGAACTATCCCTTTAATGTTGTATTTTGTTTAATGCATGCTTCTTTTTTTTTTACACCAAAATCAGGTCAAAAACGTGTTATTGGACCCCCTGCAGTACCTCCACGGAGACCCTATGGGGCCGTAAGCCCCTCATAAGGACCTTACATGTGAAAATACAAAATATTAGTTTTTTTACTAATCTAAAACCCAGAAAGGTGGTCTTTGTGTTCTGTTAGTGTGAAAAACGTTTATCTTTGTGAATCAGTGAATTGGAATTCCTGCCCACATATTCTCAGTGGAGGCCATGGGGACCTTCTACCTTGATGTGGGATGGCAAGAGATGAGTGTTGTCATAGTAACCATTATGTGGGTAGCCATATCACTTGCCTTCCTGGAATATAGCTTTGTGGTCCGAAACATTGTCACTTGACAAAAAACACTCCCAGGGGGCTTCAGCATCATAACCATAAATAGATTTTTAAAAGTTTGATCGTGGGTAACGAGTTTCCAGCGCAACATCTAGTCAATGAGTACATTTTGGTGTAGTGTGTAAAGATAGCTACTTAATGCCTTTTAATTTAGAAATCAATTAAGCCAAAGAAAATGTTTATTATTATTTTAATTTATTTTATTTGACTAAGAAGTCTTTGAGAGTTCCAATTTTCTGCATGGATAGGTTGAGGTTGAGCACTCAAAGCTCAAACCAGGGCCGTTTCAATGAACAGATTTCCCACACAGGCTTGTGTGTGTGTATCTGTCAGTGTCTGCGTTTTGGAGGGGAGCATTGTGGTTCCAAAAGGAAATGCACTGCTCAGGAGTGTGTACATATGCATGTTTGTGTAAGTTGAGGCCAGATGCAGTGGAGATTAGGGGCGCTTCAGGGAAACACAACTGTCTCTTTTCCTGGAAGTGACTATGCGCTTTCATGTGTATTAATCAGTACAGGCGAGTGAGGGAAGATAGGCTGATTACCCTGTACCGCATCGACTAATTCACGCAGTCAACCTCAGCGACCTATCGAAATAGTTTGTGTCAGATTCACATGTGAATTAAATGTACAAAGTTAATCAATAATCTGTATTGAGAGTGGTGAAGGGAAATCCCTTGATAAATTAGCCAACCGGCGCATCGAATGATTTCCCCCTCACTTCCACAATATGATAATATAAATTCATTAGAATCAGGAAGTTTTTTTTTCCCTTAAGATAAGCTTACTTGTAATTAAGCTTTCTTCTTTTATACATGTTTTCATCCACTGTTTAGCTAATGATTGATTCGAATCTCTCCATTTAGCCAGAAAACAGCTAATTGCCATTGTTCTATTGAGGATAATGATTCAGAATAAGGTCTGATACAGAGTGTTACAACATCTGGTCCTAGTCTTATCTGACGACTGCGCAGTGCGGATCACTTCCTTCAGCCTCGAATGGAATTTCAAGCAGTGATCTAAAGTTTACGTGAACCCCTGATGCCGAGTATTGTTTTGTTTTTAGTCATTTTTCTGCGTAAGCCTGTCAGATGTGTCGCAGAGTTTTATTGATACCATGTACGAGTGTCTCTGGAGATCACAGGCTCCTCCCTGTCACACTCCATCAGTCCTCACAACCCACTTCATTTCTTGTAAATGTCTGTCTGGGCCATAAGCAGTTTACGGTCACCACAGCTCCGCCCCTCAACCACGCTACTACCCAGATTAATCAGCCTGGTTCACTAAAGAATGTCTGGCCTAAACTTCCTATAAGTCCCTGTCTATGTGTCATTTCAGGAATCTAGGTACACTAAGCCCGTAATCTAGTAAAAGATATCATAGCTTGAACACGACATGTCAGATTCTAAGAAAAAGGCAGGTTTCATGGGCATGGATTAAGCTAAGATATGAATCTTGAATCTTGTTAGACAAGGGTGAGGTTCAGCTTGTATGTAGGAAACTTCTCGCCTATAGTGCGTATAAGCACTTCAAGATCGTTTGAAATGTCATCTGGCCTTTATTAAGTTTATTTAATTAATTTTTTTGTTTTGTTGTTTGTAGTTTGGTCTAGGTTGTTTATATAAAAAGTAATAACAATATTGAGAGAAAGGTTCTTGCCTACATAGTTTAATTCTAAAAATTAATTTTAAAAAAATTTGTGTGTGAATGTTTGTTTGTATAAAAAAAAAAAACCTATATTGAAGCACTTCCATTCGGGTCTCCGAGTGTATGAATCCCCCAACAACAACAAAAAGTAAAAATTGAGATGTTTTAAGTTGTTTACAAATATATTTATTATTTTTATAAAAAGTATTATCTTGAAATATATCTATCTGCATAGCAGAAATAGAATCAGAGGAACACAATATTCCCATATAGTGTAAACATTCACAAACAATGTAAACTTTCATTGTGCAGTGTTCAAGACTGATATTCCAAAATGTGCTACAGTATGATTCCTGCGTCCTAAAACAGAGCAGGACCACGAGGAGTCCATCAAGTATCTCCAGAATATTCCAGCAGCGCTTTAATGCAATGAGTCTCGTCTTCATAGCGGATGAGGGAAGGCATGGAGGAAGTCTTTGAGGATCGGGTGCACAGGGATGCGGTCGATGTCTTTTCCTCCGCATGTTTCGATAATCCGTCTGCGGCACAGCTGCTGCAGGGACTGCACCGGTTCTTTCCTGTAGGGCCTGACGAGACCCTTCTTCGGGGAACTGATGTAGTGCTCCAGCAGTTTGAAAAGACAGTCAAAAGATTGCTTGCTGCCAGTCAGACTGAATTTGGAATTCTTGAAGGTAATCCGGACGCTGACGGGACCGTTTTGTGCTGTGTAACTCAGTGTGAAGAATACGTCGCTCTGACAACTGTCCCGGATCAGGAAAGTTCCGACTGGCTCTTTCTTCAACTTCTGATGCGCTTCCTCCACAGTCATGGGACCCCAATAGAAGCCACTCTCCTCTAGCATTGAGGTGGTCTTTGCGATGGTCTTGAAGTCTCTGGCATAGTTGAAGGGCCTGAAATGTGTCTGGATAACCGCTGCCTGTTGGCTGGGCCTGGCCCTTTGGGATTGGGAGGCTTCTGTCCTCGCTTGGGGTTCTTCTGTGCCTTGATTCCCTTCCACTGAACTGTGCGCCACCATCCTACAGGAAAGACCAACCAGTGTGGTCTTCCATACCGTACCACAGGAAGGTCATCTAGATGAGACTCATCTGTCTGTTGAAGAGCAAGTGAAGAACTCAGTTAATCAGTGGCCTTTCCAAGTCAATCACATGGTGTACTGAACATCACATAGGCTGCAATAAACTGTCTTGTTTCATGGCAACATAGATAGTGATTCACTCATCTGGATTTAAATATAAAAGTGACTAATCCTGTTCACTTCATTATCAAGGCATTTAGTTTACGTTTATTTTATAAAACGTTTATTTAAAAGAATATGTAATAGAAGTTTATTTTATACGTCTTTTTTATTTTAACATTGCTACAATACAAAATATTTTTAAATTCTAAACTTTATTTTATACTTGTTATTATAAGCGTTACATTATAACGTAAATAAACAGAACAACACGTTCTTAAATTTCGCCCTTGGTGCATATTTAAACATTTAAATCAAACCCGTTTTTAACAGTAAAGTTTAGTTGCGCGTAAAGCTGGGATCTTACCGTTTTAGCGAATATGCACTCCAAGAGCAGTCAATACAACTTTGCCTTTGACAAACTCTCGTCGCCGCTTCCAAAATCAGGTTTTTTTTAACTCCCATTGATTTATTCCACCGTTATGTCTCGACAGATTTCCTCAGCGCACGACAGAAACTCTGTGCGCTTGCGTTCTGCTCGTTCTAATGTGAGAATGAACTGCCAGCCGCTTTGAAACCACTATATAACGCGAACAGCTCCGCCCATTACCCGGAATCCTTTCACTTTCAGGTTTTCTCTGAAATCGAGCCACTCCTACCTGAATCAGATCATAGTAACGCGTTTGTTCTTTCACTTCTCTTCTAAACATTTCTAAATAAAATTATATTTATACCAAAGAATACCAAGAAAATTACAGTTTATCTGAATGAATATGGCTGTGTGTGTGTGTGTGTGTGTGTGTGTGTGTGTGTGTATGTGTATAATAGTTTTCTTACATCATTTCTTTATGAAAACAAATCCAAAATCGCAGAGCTTCTGGAATAGCCTAGTTACTACTATTTTTGATTGCAGTTGGCAGATGTGTAACTAAACATCAAAAGACAAGAACATTGATATATATATATATATATATATACAGTGGGTACGGAAAGTATTCAGACCCCCTTAAATTTTTCACTCTTTGTTATATTGCAGCCATTTGCTAAAATCATTTAAGTTAATTTTTTTCCTCATTAATGTACACACAGCACACCATATTGACAGAAAAACAAAAACCATATTGACATTATTTAAGGGGGTCTGAATATTTTCCGTACCCACTGTATATATACTGCCGTTCAAAAGTTTGGGATTGTAATGTTTTTTAAAGAAGTCTCTTCTGCTCATCAAGGCTGCATTTATTTGATCAAAAATACAGAAAAAACAGTAATATTGTGAAATATTATTGCAACTTAAAATAACAGTTTTCTATTTTAATATGCTTTTAAATATAATGTATTCCTGTCGTGTTATGCCGAATTTTCATCATCATTACTCATCATAATCTTATTTTTGAAAGAAATGAATGCTTTCGTTCAGCAAGGATGTGTTAAATTGATCAAAAGTGATAATAAAGACTTATATTGTAAGAAAAGATTTAATTTTGTTCATAAAATAATCCTGAAAAAAGGATTCCCTATCACAGGTTCCAAAAAATGCATTAAGCAGCACAACTGTTTCCAACATTGATACTAAATCAACTTATTGGAATGATTTCTGAAGGATCATGTGACACTGAAGACTTTAGTAAGTTTTAGGAATTTTTTTTTTTTTGAGAATAAATAAAAGTTCATGCATCTTGGAGTCAAACATGCTTGTCTTACTGTTACGGTTGTTGTGAATTATGCATGTCTGCTTTTGTCCTGTTAATGTAACACTGTGTTAGCCAACAAGTCAGACCCTCAGTGGGTTGGCTCTGTAAAGCATTAGCCATAAATGAAACTCACTTTCAGCCACTAAATCCACATCTGCGGACCAGGCAAACATTTATCCACGAGTTTCGTTTCTTACAAATAGAGATGGACTTTAAGTTGTATGACAACATGCATATAGACACTCAGACATAGTAAACACTGCACAAGAGTTTCTGCTTATTAAACATAAGCATTTGTGCCGAAATTATTATTTAAAAAAATTACATCTCCAGAATATGTTTAACTGCACACAATTTCGGGGGGAGTCAAAAATGTATTGTCTTCATGAGCTTTTAGTCTTTATGGCCCAGTCAATGAGACTTACATGTGTATAAGCCATATCCTGAAAGCCCTATTAACAAGAAGAATGACATCAGAGTACAACAAAATACCTTTTGAGTAAAATTAACTCTTCTCACTCTGTGATTCGTTTAAATGATATCATTGTGAAACTGAAATTCCAGTCACGCAAATTAGAGGGAGTATTTTCTTTACAGCGAGTTGTTTGCCTTTGAGCAGAGTTTCTGGTTATGCTTTCATTTCTCTAGTATTTCTCAGAAAGACACATATTTACAGTAGGAGGACCACTAGCTTGCACTTCCACACATAAGGAAGAGGAATCTAAACAGACAGGCATGTGTCAATTATCAGAGCTTTTCCCTGAAACAATCCTCTTAATCAAATAAAGGAACTGCCTGAACATGTTAGGCACATTTTTATTGAATGACATTTTGGTACAATGTTATCATCATTATCTGTCATGCCTTCTCTGCAGATATTTATAGTATGTGTTGACAGGCCTATATTTTTTTATTCATCATGCGCACAAATGCATAATTCAAAATCCAGCCTGTCCGAGGACTGTTGAGAATATAGCCACCAGGAATCAGTTGCATATTTGTGCATATCCGTTTAATTCTCAAAGCCATACGCTGCAGATTTTCAATAGCCTATCTGACTGAATCACCTCTCTCTTATACAGCAAAGTCTCAGTACAAGGGAAATCTGTCAAATGCTTGCATCATTACAATCCGTTTACTTAATTACGTACATGAAAACGATCCTTACCTTGTTCTGTTACGCATGAGAAGGAATGTATGCTATTCAAACATTTCTGTCTGTTTTATCTTTGCTGCATATTCCAGTGCTTTACTGGAAAACGAAAGTGAAAGCTAGTGACCTGCTCTCATAACAGTTCCTGTAGATGGTGCTGTTTCTCCTAAACTGCAGTTGCTCGAGTCACTTGGTGCTGTTAATGGGAATTAGGGAACACTTCTTAAAATAGTGGATCCAAAAATGCAATCGTCTCTTAAAAAATAAATAGCCTAAATAAATGAAACACGTAGAAACTATATGTTAAGATGTCCTGAACCTCACTTTCACATCTTTACCTCCTTAGAATTGCATCTGTCATCCCGTCTCGGAAAGTACATTATCACAAAAATCAGTTCTGTCGTAATTCAGACATCAGATAAAGAAAATAATCTAAGGTCACTTTCATTTTGAAATGTTCTCAAGTCACGTGATCCAGACGAAACATCACTGACTTTCCAAACCACATAAACAGAGCCTCCTGTGGTTTCCTTGAATAGTAGCCAATGTTTAGAAACGCTTCTTCCCTTGCGTTTTTGTATGAAACCATTTGTTATCATGGCCCCATTTCAATAAGCTCTGCAGCAACATATTTTTGCAGTATTGTAGAGTAGAATTGCTGTTTTTGCCCTTTTACACCCAATTTACAAAGCGACTTACGAATTAAGAATGCATGTATAACTTCATTAAACAAAATCATAATCATAATGAACTTGTTCCGTGTATGTGGATAAATCATTATGAAGTTATGGAGAATTCATGAAAACTAGACAAAAAAAATATCCCTTGCAAGTATTCCAATCCCGTGACTGGCGCCAGCTATACGACAGATCTTTACCTGAAAACACCATCTTTTCTGTAAGTGCTGTTCACTAAAGAGGCGTGTATATATAAGGCGCAGGTGTACTGTTACATAAGCAGGAGCCAGACAGTTTGGGCAGATGCCGTCGGATTACTCTTAACTAAAATAATATAAATGTAATTTTTATGGAAGACTGTGAAAGCGCTTAAATCTAATTTTGAAAACTAATTTTATTCTATATTTGAACAAGACTGAATACATGTTGTGTAGGCTACTGCATGGCATAATTAAACAGTTTCGGTTCCCATTGATGTTCAGTGCATTTATTTGTCCATAGAATGGAAGTTAATGGGAACCAAAACTGTTTGGTTACAAACATTCTTCAGTATATTCTAGCTATTCTCTTACGTTCTACAGAAGAAAGAAAGGCATGTTTGGAACGACATCATGGTGAATTATGACAGAATTGTCTTTTTGTTGTTGTTGTTGACTGTCCCTTCAAAAGGCTGGCTAATGTTAATTGTATTGAACTTTAAATGAGAATGTCTAAACGTTTGATCTATATTAGGCTACAGCTATAGGAAATAAAGGAACCGTTTTTCTGTAATTCTCCTCCACGGAAGTTTGTGCCTCAAGAGGCTATTGATTAATGATGTGATTATATATGCTTGGTCTTAAAACTTTTGTGTCTGTATTGAATTTCCTTTTATTGCAGTTCAGTAAACTCTTCCTGTTATTTCTGTTATTCCCGTTTAAATTCCATTTCAACATCCTGAATATTGACGTTGAATATTTCGGGGGTTGAATATGAATATGAAGTTGAATATTTTCATCATTGTTAGATGATATTATTGCAACTCCAGCGCCATCTTCTGGAAACTATATGTCTAACTATCAATTACACATCATTTCAATTAATTGAGAAAAGGCAAATAATGTTGTTACTTGCTAATAATGACTAGTGACCAGTGTAGACATGCCGGATTCGGGGTGTTTTTTTGTTTTTTCCACACATGCTTTTCTCATTTGTCAAGGATCATTAAACTTAGTGCAGATATAGTATTATATGAAGTTAAATGTGTTATTCATAATAATGCACACCTATGTGAAAACAGATTAAAGGTGAAAAAATACTATTTACATTTGCACAGTGGCTTAGGCCTAATTAAATGTACTTTTAATAAAAGGTTCATCCACAGTTCTTGTTCATATTTGCTTCAGTTCCCTCTTGAAATTCAAGTCTTATCATATGTGAAGCCGTTATCAGGAAAGAAAGGCTGGTTCTTAAGAGGGCCCTTTTGTCTTGTATGTTAGGATAGCTAACGCTTCATTTAAGTCCTGTTCAGAGTGGGCAGTTAATGTGACTATTCTGACTTTTAAACAAGGCAAGTTTATTTAGCACATTTCATACACAATTGTAGGCCTAATTCAAAGTGCTTTACATAAAAAAATTTAAGTAATCATAACAGATTTCTAAAGAAAAAGAAGAAAAAAATGATTAAAAGCAAGGGGGAATAAAAGAGAGAAGAATAGCTAAGATGATACAGTGCAGTCAGTAGGGCTCAGCGCTCATTCAGTAAATGCACAGCTACACAGATGTGTTTTTAGTCTGGATTTATATGATGTCTGTTGTAGTAGCCTACATCTGATCTCTTCTGGAAGCTGCTTCCTTCCAACTGCGTGTAGAATAATGGCTAAAAGCGGATTTGTTTTGAGTGAACATTTGGTATTTAACCGACATGATCATACTGATCTTAATGGTCTCTGTTAGGTTTACAAATAAAACAAAGACGATAGCAAGGGAATATTATTGTGTTTGAGTATGCGATCAACACAATATATATATATACGGGTGCACATACTGTAAGTGGTATGCAGGTGCGCATGCGCGACCAAAATAAAAAATGCGCTGTGTAAGTTCTGACAGAGCATTTGCATACCGACATGGTTGACAGCTGTTAATGCACAATTACCATTTTAGATAGACAAACTGCAATACTGTATAAGATTTATATTCAAACTTAATAGATAAATAAATCTAGGCTACCCGCAGCCATTTTCAAAGCACAATGCCGCAGCGCTAAACCCGGAAGCGCATATGTGACCCTGGACCACAAAACCAGTCATAAGGGTCAATTTTTCGAAATTGAGATTTATACATCATCTGAAAGCTGAATAAATAAGCTTTCCATTGATGTATGGTAGGATAGGACAATATTAGGCCGAGATACAACTATTTGAAAATCTGGAATCTGAGGGTGCAAAAAAAGCAAAATATCGAGAAAATCGCTTTTAAAGTTGTCCAAATGAAGATCTTAGCAATGCATATTACTAATCAAAAATTAAGTTTTAATATATTTACAGTAGGACATTTACAAAATATCTTCTTGGAACATGATCTTTACTTAATATCCTAATGATTTTTGGCATAAAATAAAATTCAATAATTTTGACCCATACAATGTATTTTTGGCTATTGCGTCAAATATACCCATATAATATATTCAGACTGGTTTTGTGGTCCAGGGTCACGTATATACTTACTTGCCGGCAACCCGCCAAAATAAAAGCCTGCTGATTTTACGTTTGAAAATAATGAAAATTCATCTATAAAAAGTAAAAGTAAATAAGTAAATATTAGCATTTTATTATTAAGTTTACTATAGAATTGTTGTATTTTTATTTAATACTCTCTTTTTATTTTAAAATATAATAGTATTAGCACACTTTATTATTTAGTTTATTTAAAAAAAAATATTCTAAATAAGTAAAGTGCAACAATATTATCACTACGATTAATTTATTTTGTATTGTTGTATTTAATGGGCTACACTATGTGCAGTGTGAGGACCAGACCAAATCTCCAGGTTCTCTTATGAGAACCAGGCTGAAAAACTTGCACCCCTGTATGTATATATGTATATGTGTGTGTATATATATATATATAATTATGTTTCTGTTTACTTCTGGGTTAAACCTGCCATTGTGAAATTAGTCAAATAAAGTCAAACGCTACGTGAATTATTTGGGTCGGAACTGAAAACATCCCTTGAGTTCACCCGACGGGCTTTCAATGACGGACTATCAACAATACGATCGTTATGATGGTCTGTCTGCTTCTGTGGAAAACCGGTTTTCAGTTAGTTTAGCAAGAGTCAGAACTGGACTATTATATCGGGTGCTGTTTTCCTACGATTAAAAAAAAACCTGGGAGCATGCCAGCGTTGATTAACGCACATAGAAGAGTTAACTTGCTCATTGTCGGTTACAAGATAAGAGCAACTTCACAGAAATCCTTGCCCTTTAAATTCTACAAGGTAACTTTTTTGAGTACTTCACTACTAATTACAACATATAGTAGTATGTCCCTGCATTTGGTCTCGGTAAAATTGCTAATTAAATCGATACGAGTTTTGCCCCGAGCGTGTGGTTTCCATAGAAACGACCCAAATTCGTGTTCAAATGATTTGAAGGGCACGCGTACAACAGAGCTGTTCTCGCTAGATTTGTGGATGCTTCTAAGCAACTAACTTACATGTTTATTTTTGACGTGACAACTCAAAATTTTGCATTATAGGTCAAATAATATGCATGATATTTTCTTGTTTTCAGCCTTTTGACAATGCTCTTTTGCCCATACAGGAGTGTATCTTTAGCTGTTGCCGTACTTTATAGCACACCATCATGGTGCTGAAGATCTTCTTTCCCCAGTGCTGCAACACTGCCGACAGCGGCCTGCTGGTTGGGCACTGGATCCCAGGTCACAATTCTGCTGTGGTACTGGCTGTCATTCACTACCCCTTCATACCGGGTCAGGTGAAGAAGTACTTGAGTGAGCTGCAGAGCCAGACTCAGGTGGATCTGACCGTCCTGGGCTCCTGGAGTATGCCCAAAGAAGGCAAGGAAGGAATGGACAGCTTCCTAAAAGACCTGAGTACCATCTTTCCTCAGAAATGTTGGTTGCAGTTGAGCCGTGAGATTGGCAAAAGAGGTTTTATTTGTCAGGTGGTCCAAAACAATGGGAAACTTCTACAGGACCGGGAGCAGAAGAACGGCGATGAAAGCAGTGAGGGAGATAAGATCATCCTCATTCATTACGACCAGAGGAAGGTTATGCTGTCCCAGCTTCACCCGGTACAGGATGTAAGCCAGAAGTCTGATATTGAGCCCTCAGAGCTGCGCTTGGTCTTCCAGACAGTTGCTCAAAGTCAGCCTCTCTTTTTCCTCGACAAATATGACGATGGGCCTCTCAAACTCACCCACTGGCAGTCTGAAGGCAGGGAGGCTAGTATTATTGCAGAGCTTCTAAAACAAGCTTCTGTTCCGGTCTGCATCTTCCTGACATGGCTGCTGTCTCTGTGGCACTGGTTTTGCAGCTTCAGGTGAGTTAATGTGTCTCAGCTTGAACCTGTTCAGTGGTACTGAAGAGTGATGATGAAATTCATATTCAAATCTTTTGGTATTTTACAGGATTTTACATTTGCATCCAGTGCTGTTCATCTCAAGCAAGCTGTCCACCTGTGTTCAGTCGGGGTACAGGGCAGTTCATTTCAAGACTGTTTTCTCTCCCAAAAAAGCTGCTACACACATGGAATTCATGAGGTACAGTACTTGGGTCAATGACATTTGAACACCATTAATAACCAAAAGAAAAAAATATGTTTAAAATACATGTGCCAACTTCATAGAAATGCACTCTTCTCTTTGTATTTATGTTGGTTTCATATGGTTTTGAAACACGTTATACTGAGAAAAGTTTCAATTTAATGACCCTTGTGGTGTAACAAGTAACACGTAAAAAGATATTTTCCTAACACTTAAAATACTTTGTGGAGTGTACACACATCATCATCCCCAAAAGGTTTTACATATATTTTGGATGGCAATAAGTAAAAAAAAAAACAATCATGAGTTATTAATTAATAAATATAATTATGTTTTTGGGGAGTCACTAACCATGCCGTCTCATAAAAAGTAAAAAATAAATAAAAAATTGTTTTGATGTTTTGTTTAATGTGCATTCATTCTTTTAATGAGCTTCCTTATCAGAAGAGTTTACATTTACATTTTTGTTTATGCTCCTACACACATGGAATTCATGAGGTACAGTACTTGGGTCAATGACATTTGAACACCATTAATAACCAAAAGAAAAAAATATGTTTAAAATACATGTGCCAACTTCATAGAAATGCACTCTTCTCTTTGTATTTATGTTGGTTTCATATGGTTTTGAAACACGTTATACTGAGAAAAGTTTCAATTTAATGACCCTTGTGGTGTAACACGTAACACGTAAAAAGATATTTTCCTAACACTTAAAATACTTTGTGGAGTGTACACACATCATCATCCCCAAAAGGTTTTACATATATTTTGGATGGCAATAAGTAAAAAAAAAAAAACAATCATGAGTTATTAATTAATAAATATAATTATGTTTTTGGGGAGTCACTAACCATGCCGTCTCATAAAAAGTTTAAAAAAAATAAAAAATTGTTTTGATGTTTTGTTTAATGCGCATTCATTCTTTTAATGAGCTTCCTTATCAGAAGAGTTTACATTTACATTTTTGTTTATGCTCCAAAAAATACCAAAATGAAATTTAATTCAGCAATTAAAAACATGCTTATTATTTAAAAAAAAAAAAGTATGATCCATGTATCATGTTGCTCCTTTGTTATTTAATAAATCATATTTTCACACCTTTCTTTTTTTCGCCCTCTGCAGAAAAGCAAACATTTTTGTGTCTTTTCTTCTGGACATAGCCCTTGGTTTGCTGCTTATCTCATGGCTTTATAGGGAGAATCGTATTAGCAAATTAGCAGATACTTTGGTACCTGTGGCTGATGTAAGTATGATCCCTATTATATCACATTTGCGAAAATGTTTGGGATTGGTAAGATTTTTTAAATGTTAATGTTTTTGAAAGTCTAGTATGCTCAACAAGGCTGCTTTATTTGACGAAAAATACAGTGAAATATTATTACAATTTAAAATAACTTTTCTATTTTAATATATTTTAAAATCATTCTAATATGCTGATTTTGTGCTCAAGAAAATTTATTATTTATTGATTTATTTATTATTATTATCAGTATTGAAAACAGTTATTTGATTAAAAGAAAGTTCAACCACTGCATTTATTTGAAACCGAAAACTTTATAAAATTATGATGTCTTTTCTGTCAATTTTGATCATTTGAACACATCATAAAATAATTAATTTCTTCCAAAATAAAAATCTTACTAACCCCAAACATTTAAAGGGTAGTGTGTATATCTATCTATCTATCTATCTATATATATATCTGAGTGTATATATATATATATATATATATATATACACTACCGCTCAAAAGTTTGGGATCAGTAAGACTTGTAATGTTTTTTAAAGAATTCTATTTATTTCCATCAGCCATTACTCCAGTGTAAAGTGTCACATGATCATACTTTTTTTCAGGATTCTTTGATGAATAAAAAGTTAAAAAGAAGAGCATTTATTTAAAATAGAAATCTTTTCTAACAATATACACTACAGTTCAAAAGTTTGGGGTCAGTTAATTTTTATTCTTTTTTTTTTTTTTTGAAAGAAATTAAAACTTTTATTCAACAAGGATATGTTAAATTGATAAGAAGTGATAGCAAAGATTTATATTGTTAGAAAAGATTTCTATTTTGAATAAATGCTGTTCTTTTTAACTTTTTATTCATCCAAGAATCCTGAAAAAGTATCACAGTTTTCAAAAAGAAAAAAAACCTTTGGCAGCATAACTGTTGCCA
This sequence comes from Sinocyclocheilus grahami, assembly GCF_001515645.1. Taxonomy (NCBI): domain Eukaryota; kingdom Metazoa; phylum Chordata; class Actinopteri; order Cypriniformes; family Cyprinidae; genus Sinocyclocheilus; species Sinocyclocheilus grahami. The sequence goes on along the minus strand of NW_015505309.1, from coordinate 588,492 downwards.
ACATTGATAATTCTAATAATAAATTAGCATATTAGAATGATTTCTGAAGGATCATGCGACACTTTACACTGGAGTAATGGCTGATGGAAATTCAGATTTGCATCACAGAAATAAATTGTATATTAAAATATAAACCATTATTTTATATTGTAATAACATTTTGCAAGATTACTGCTTTTTTCTGTATTTTTGATCAAATAAATGCAGCCTTGATGAGCATAAGAGACTTCTTTTTAAAACATTACAAGTCTTACTGATTCCAAACTTTTGAGTGGTAGTGTGTGTATATATATATATATATATAAATATGAAGACCGAGATGTTGTTTTACTGAAAGTCTTGGATTATCTTGCAGCGTGTGGCTAAAGAGCTACAGGAGCTGTTAGAATGGCTGATGGGAGCTCCTGCTGGACTGAAGATGAACCGAGCTCTCGACCAGGTGCTGGGGAGATTCTTTCTCTACCACATTCATCTGTGGAGCAGTAAGTAGATCTTCAGCTCGAGCATTCTGATGGTGTTTCACGCTTATTAATGAATCGCCTGTATGTCTTGTGATTGTGTCCGCAGGTTACATCCATCTGATGTCTCCTTTCATTGAGAGGATCCTGTGGTATGTTGGACTTTCAGCCTGCCTGGGATTGACCTTTGCTCTTTCCGTATTGTCGGACATTGTGGCCCTCCTCACGTTCCACATCTACTGTTTTTATGTGTATGGGGCAAGGTGAGGTTCGGTTTTGTTGTTACGTACTGTCATGTTTCTGCACTTCCAATAGAGGGCAGTGTCAACTTTTATATCTATGCTTCTTTAGTTCACCCAGAAATGAAGGTTGTGTACTCATTCAGTTTACTTTGTCATTCCAAATCTGTACGACTTTCTATCTTTACAAAATGTCCAATGTCTGTTGTTTAACGTGTTATAAAAGTGGATAGGAACCATGGACTGCCAAGGTCACCATTCCCTTTCATTGTGTGAAATAAAAGTGAATATTATGTTCCATTCTAGAAAGAAAGTTACACAGGTTTGGAAAGACATGAGAGAACATAAACCATGACGGAATTTTAGGTGTACTATCTCTTTAAGATTCTATCTCAGATCTGTCTGGGCAGCTACTTGCCATTTATATTTACAGTCTTGCATCTTTTATTTTCATATTACCCTTGGCACAACATTGCAGGGCTTTTAATAATTTCTGAGATTTGCAGCACAGTTTCTTTGTTTGTGAAGTGTACTTTCTTATCTCTGTTGTCAGACTCTACTGTCTGAAGATCTATGGTCTCTCCTCCCTGTGGCGGCTCTTCAGGGGAAAGAAATGGAATGTATTGAGGCAGAGGGTTGACTCGTGCTCATACGACCTGGACCAGGTACATGTCTTGCACAACCACTAGCTATTCAGCACATCCCTACAGAACACAGCTGACACTACTCTTGTTTCCTTTGCAGTTGTTCATTGGCACTTTGCTCTTTACGATTCTGCTGTTCCTGCTTCCCACCACTGCCCTGTATTACCTGGTCTTTACCCTGGTGAGTCACTCTGACATGAGATTTAACCTCACCCTTATTCCAACAGCCCCATTGAACCGTTTGATACAATTATTTTCACACTTGTTATGGCTCATATTTGTCAAATGTTACATCAGTCCAGAAGTCAGCTGCATTGATTTGCCACTATATTATGATTGTTTTTATTTATTTATTTTTGGGGGTGCATTATGAATGTGGTCATTATGAATATTATAAGGTAATTATCACATTTTAGCTCTGGACTCTTGATGTTTTTTTTTTTGCTTGCAATGACCTATACACTACTGTTCAAAAGTTTGGGGTCTGTATTTTTTTAATGGTTTTGAAAGTCTTTTATACTCACCAACACTGCATTTATTGGATCAAAAAATGCAGTAAAAACAGGACTATTGCAAAATAGTATTACTATTTAAAATACAGTTATTTTAAATACAAAATATTATTACAATTTTACAGTTTTCTATTGCAGTATATTTAAAAATGTAATTTATTCCTGTGATGCAAAGCTGAATTTTCAGCATCATTACTCCAGTCTTCAGTGTCACATCATCCTTCAGAAATCATTTGCTGTTCAAGAAACATTTCTTATTATCAATGTTGAAAAGAATTGTGGTGCTTAATACTTTTGTGGAAAACATAATATGGTTTTTGTAATGATTCATAAATAGTAAATCATAAATATAGAATTTATATATTAATAACAAGTAATTTGTTTCTCTGTTTCTAGCTGCGGCTGGTGGTGGTGCTGTTTCAGGGCGTGATTCACCTTAGTGTCGACTTCATCAACTCCTTCCACCTATTTGCCATCGGCCTACGTATCTGCAGACCATACAGACTGGCAGGTGAGCCATACTGTAACACACTGAAGAAATCAATCAAAAAAAGGTCTTACATTTTGTAACTGACATAACACTTGATGATAGAGATGAAACTATGAATGTACTTCTAGGCCATGTAGTGCAGTCATTTACTGACCTTCAGTGAAAACCGCTTGCTTAATCATGTGTTTATATAACTGACTGGTTAATTAAACACTTTATGAATCTTTTTGTATTCCAGAGGGTGTTAAATTCAAGGTGCTTTGCCAGGAGCCAGGAACTCCTCTTCACCTGATGATGGAGGTAGGTTGATTGTTGCTAAAACAGCTTGTCATCCTGTAGTTTATTTATGCTTGGGTTTCGTTTGTGGTTTGGGTTTGCCCTGTTGATTTTGTGGGATGGATATGAGGGCTGTTGAATAGCTTTGTTTGGCTCACTGTGTGCAGTGCAAACACTGGACATCCTTTACTTGTCTCTAAAGTTTGATAATGAATCATATAGCAGATGAGCAAGCATGAATGAAAAATGTCTTTTCTTTTCTCCACCTTCAGATCAACCCATTGAAGTGCAGCTCTGTACTGCAATGTTACCGGACACCCACGTATAGCTGTTACCCTAAGGATTCCTGGGCCGCATTGTGCAAGAAGCTCTTTGTCGGAGAACTCATTTACCCCTGGAAGCAGAAAACTGACAAGACGGACTAATTTTGGGACCTGGTAGACCAACAGCAGCCAGACACATGAACACTGGGAGAAGGTTCTCTATTGGTCAGACTCCACTGAATTTCATGATAGTCTTAATTAGGTTTTTAACAGAAGTAGATATCCCTACATTGTAGATTTAAACCACAATCTTTCCTTTTACAAACATTGATCAGAATCTTTGATTGAAACTGTGATTATTATTATTCTTTTTTTGTATTTATTTTAAAACATTTACAACTTTTTATAACACCAAATATGGATTAATTATATTGTATTCTAATCTAGCTGACTAATGTGTACTGACTCTGAATGTTGAATTTAATACAGATTTGTGTCAATTATTTGACCATGAACCACTTATGTCAGTGTTGCCAAATTGTTGTTTTGTAGCTATTATTATTAATATAAGTTATTTAATCAAATCAAGGTTTTTATAAATACAGATGATCATGATCAAACTATACATTTGTGCTGTTGATTTTCAAACTCTAAATTTACATCAATAAAGTTCATTTAATACCATTTTATATATTACAGTATCTTTGTGCATCTTAGATCATACTTGTATGATTTATGTTTGGACTATAAACAGTTGCTATTTAAAGTTTACCCATTTTCAGAAACGTGCTAGTATAACTAGTTTTGGAGAGCAGCCTGAAAAGAATGTGCTCAGACTGGACTGAGAGCACAACACAGCTATGACAGCTGTGGCTTCTGATTATTCAATGACACATGAAAAACATCTGAGCTAATTCACCTTCATGGTTTTGTTAAGGGCAAAACAGTTGTGTATTTCCGACACAAAGATGGGTAGTTGAAAGTTGAAATATATATGTTATCCCTGGTATAACTATAACTCCAACTCTCTCTCTCTTTCTCTATTATTATTATTTTTTTTTTTTGTTTGTTTGTTTACAAGAAATAAAACTATTTTTTTTTCAGCAAGGGCTGCATTAAATTGATCAAAAAGTGACAGTGAAGAAGACTTCTATAGTGTTACCAAACATTTCTACTTAAAGTAAATGCTGTTCTTTTATTAATCAAAGAATCCCGAAAAACAAATGCATCACTGTTTTCACATAGATATTCGGCAGCACAACTGTTTTCAACATTGAAAATAAAATGAAATGTTTCTTGAGCAGCAAATCAGCATATTAGAATGATTTCTGAAGGATCATGAGACTGGAGACTGGAGTAATGATGCTGAAAATTCAGCTTTGCATCACAGAAATAAATTACACTTTAATAGCCTATATATTCTAATAAAAACCGTTATTTAAAATTTATATAATATAGTTTGCAATATTATAGATTCTACTGTACTTTAGTGTTTTTACTGACACTTCTTCCGAAAACATAAAAAAATCTCACTGACCCCAAACTTACTGAACTGTTGTCCAATATATAAATTATTATTAGCAGGTCTGTGTTTTATAGTGTATAGTCATAGTTTATAGTAAATTTTTGATGCTTTCTATATATGACCATAAATAGGAAATGGACAGAATTCTGTCACATATCTCATCCTAGGAGAACAAGCGCTATTATGTATATGTTGGGGGTGAGCGTTTATGTTTTTTAATGGCTGGTGTAAAATTTGATGCAGGGTCCAGATGTCCCTTTGTCTCCCTTGAGACCCTCGTGTAGCTGTAATCTCAATGGGCAAACACAAAGACTTCATACAGCAATTTGCATTTTAATCTATTCAGGAGGAGGGGGATTATTTTCTTTTGATCCCAGAAAGTGCAGAGACCTCTGGCTTGTCCCCAGCACATCTGCTACAAGACCAGTAACCTGTATTATAAGTGCTGGAAACATAAGGTGAAAACAATACATTTAGATTTTTTTAAAGTTAGATTTAAAGGGATAGTTCACCCAAAAATCATTATTTACTCGCCTTATGTATGTATGCAGAATATAAGGAACTGACAGCCTCGGTCATTCACTTTCACAGCATGACAATTTTTCCATACAGTGAAAGTGAAGGGTAACTGAGGCTGTCGTTCAACCTAGCATCTCCTTTTGTGTTACACGGAAGACAGAAAGTCATACAGGTTTGGAACAACATGATGAGTGTTTCTAATACAGAATATTTAACAACAGACCGACAAAAATAAATAGAACTAGTACCAACTGTCCCTCAGTTTAAACCGTTACATAATTATAAATAAAAGATTGTTGGTGCTTAAGCCAGTACATGTCCAGGCCCGTCTGAAGTTTGCTAGAGAGCATTTGGATGATCCAGAAGAGGATTGGGAGAATGTCATATGGTCAGGTGAAACCAAAATAGAACTTTTTGGTAGAAACTCATCTTGAGGAGAAAGAATGCTGAGTTGCATCCAAAGAACACCATACCTACTGTGAAGCATGGGGGTGGAAACATCATGCTTTGGGGCTGTTTTTCTGCAAAGGGACCATGACGACTGATCCGTGTAAAGAAAGAATGAATGGGGCCATGTATCGTGAGATTTTGAGTGAAGCAAGGGCATTGAAAGGGCATCAGCAAGGGCATTGAAGATGAAACGTGGCTGGGTCTTTCAGCATGACAATGATCCCAAACACACCGCCCGGGCAATGAAGGAGTGGCTTCGTAAGAAGCATTTCAAGGTCCTGGAGTGGCCTAGCCAGTCTCCAGATCTCAACCCCATAGAAAATCTTTGGAGGGAGTTGAAAATCCGTGTTGCCCAGCGACAGCCCCAAAACATTACTGCTCTAGAGGAGATCTGCATGGAGGAATGGGCCAAAATACCAGCAACAGTTTGTGAAAACCTTGTGAAGACTTACAGAAAACGTTTGACCTCTGTCATTGCCAACAAAGGGTATATAACAAAGTATTGAGATGAAATTTTGTTATTGACCAAATACTTATTTTCCACCATAATTTGCAAATTAATTCTTTAAAAATCCTACAATGTGATTTTCTGGATTTTTTTTCTCATTTTGTCTCTCATAGTTGAGGTATACCTATGATGAAAATTACAGGCCTCTCTCATCTTTTTAAGTGGGGGAACTTGCACAATTGGTGGCTGACTAAATACTTTTTTTCCCCACTGTACATCACCTGTCTCTATATACACACTGAGACCAAATTAATCTAGACAGCCAGTAGCAGGTGGGTTGTGTTGTGTGTACTGTATGAATGGCTGCGTCTCAAAACCTAGCATGCTGCCTACCTAGGCAACATTGTTAGGCACATTCAAAGGCATTAAACATTTATACAAAACACACCTAAAGATTTGTTTTTTTTCCGTAATTCTCATTAATGTCTTGATATATGTTTATATTATTTATTTATTTATTATTTAAAGTATTATCTATCTTTATGATCTATTTAAATAATATCCATCCATCCAAACTGTTTGTCCTTATTAGGGTTGTGGGTACTTATTAATTAATTAATAATTTAATTTTATTAGTTTATGTTAATTTTGTTAAAACATTTTAATTACACCTTTCAGTGTTGTGTGTGCAGTGTTTGGGGTAACGCATTACAAGTAACGCGAGTTACGTAATCAGATTACTTTTTTCAAGTAACTAGTAAAGTAACGCATTACTTTTTAATTGACGAGAATATCTGAGTTACTTTTTCAGTACTAATAAGCAAAAATGACTCTAGACAAACATTTGAGTGTCTTTTTTTTATTGCTGAAGTGTGTTGAAATTTATTCTTCTGCGTTCTACTGTACGGACGTAAATTTACTTTCCCTTCAGCCTGAGGCTTATTCATTTCACTTTTGGTGTGAAAAGGCTTTTATATTTGCCAAAAATAGAACATTTTTATTTTAAAAACAAACAAGCAAGCCCTGTCCAGATTTAAAAAGTAACGCAAAAGTAACGTAATGCATTACTTTCCATAAAAAGTAACTAAGTAACGTAATTAGTTACTTTTTATGGAGTGACGCAATATTGTAATGCATTACTTTTAAAAGTAACTTTCCCCAGCACTGCACCTTATATTAAATAATTTATTAACATTTTGACTTTATTTCAAAATATTTAAATGATATTTATAGTAAATATTTTATTTTATGAACATTGTCACCTATTTATTTATTTATTATCATTTAAGTATATTATTTTATATTACATTTATATAAATATTATATATATATATATATATATATATATATATATATATATAATATATATATATATATATATAATTATATGTTATATTAAATACTTTATTAGCATCGCCACCTTATTTTATTTATTTATTTTTGTCCCTGTGCTTTTACTGTGTGTATTTTATTGATGTATGTAAAAAATACACAGTACTTT
>NW_015505309.1:556263-581089 GCF_001515645.1 Sinocyclocheilus grahami | reverse complement strand
GTAATGGTACAGTGTCAGTAGGTGCGCAGCAGTACGCAGAGGTGAAAGCTCAGAGTGGCAGTGTGTGTGTGTGTGATCTCTCTCTCCTGCGTGAGAGAACATGGGACATATTTGGATATCCGAGAGCATTTACAGCACAAGCAATAATATCCAGCGGCTCGGATTATCGTTTAATCGCTCACCTTCCGCGCCTCGCCCCAGAACCGCCTGATAACGCGCAGAGATCCACAGCCGAGCACCGTGCATTTACATCAATCTTTGCTATTCAGAGGAAAACAGAAGAGCCATGATTTGTGCCAGACACGCTAGCATCGGCTGCTCAAGCTAACTGAAGCGCGACTGTGGATATCTTCCTTTTGTCAGCCTAAAGATTCTTTCTCACATTTCAACAGGAACATGTTGTAATGGTGAGGAGTTTATGCTGGACTAGAGAATTATGGTATAAAACCGACGTTATACGCCTGGTGTTGACTCGCTAGGCTCATAGCTAGTATCGCTAGCCGATGCTGTTACTCCATCTGAACAACGGCTCGTCTTTAATGTGTTTTAATTAGTGTTACAATAACAAATATACATTCTTATTAGTAATATTGTCATAACCGTGCAGGTGGCTACTAGATACCATTGTAATGAGATTATTTCTTTGTGTTGACAGCTTTGGAGGCGCATGCTAACAATGCACTAGCTCGATAGCTCAATTGCTTTTCTATTATAGCAATAACTTGCCATGATGAGATATTTGTTTTGGTAAATGTTTTTCAGAACTTTTTATTTTGTATCATTAACGATGATTAATGAGCTTGTGTGAAGACATGCAAACAGCCTAGCTGTTCAGTTTGCCAGCCATTGAAGCATTTGTACATTTATATTATTTTAAGACTGGAAGAGTGAATACGGCTGGGCATTTGAAAGATTAAACGCTTCTAGATCTGGACTGGAAGGGTGGGAAATAGTTTGATTTTGGTGTGTCTGCAGATTTGGCCTTACGCCCTTTCAAAGATAGACCTGACACGAGAGACTCATAGACCCCCCGGAGCTCTGGAGGAATCAGGGTCCATCTTTGGCATCAGAGAGGGACACACACAGTTGTCTCCTGTTCTTTGCTCTGACTCTGGCTCTGATGTGAGCAATCATGGGCACCCAGGGCAGCCCTGTGAAGAGCTACGACTATCTACTCAAGTTCCTTCTGGTGGGAGACAGTGATGTGGGGAAAGGAGAGATCCTGGACAGCCTTCAAGACGGATCTGCTGAGTCTCCATATGCCTACAGCAGCGGTGAGTTAGTCAACACTTCCAGCACATCTTCACGCAGAACGCGAGTAACACATACTTCAGTCAGAATAATCTCACATCAACAAGGCCGTCGCTCCGTGAGCCATTCATATAATTGTGGTGTTAACAGGTTTACCAAATATCACGTTCAATATTATGTTTTTGACTATGGTGAGTAGGGTTGGGCCAATAGACGATGCCATCGTCCATCGCCGATGGCTGACAGACATCACGATGTTGAGCCGGCATCTATTAAAAAATAATATCTCGATATTTTCTGGGATTTTATCGATGACGATATTTTGCTGAGTGTGTTATCGTGCTGGTACCTTAAGGACTGCCGAAGACAGCTGACTCCTAATGTTTTTTTATATTCTTCATATTCTTCATATTCTTCAAATTCATCTTTTCCAATAAGTTTAAACAGATTTTTACATTTTATGGGCATTTTTACCTTTATAAAGCCATTTTTTCTAGAAGTGTCCATTATCTTTTGAGTCAAATTCTTACATTTAATCGGGGAATTAGAATAATAAGACATTTGGGCTGTTACCAAGCAAATGAAATCAACACAGAAGCTGCATCTGAAGTGGCGTTTAGATGTATTTACACACATGTATTTTGTTTAATGCAAGACATGAATGCATTTAACCTGCAATTACAAATGCATAAATAATGTTTTGATATATTAAACATAAAACATTGAATACTGATATTTGAAATGATTTTATAAAAAATAAGAAAAAGCCGAAATGTGAAATTAAAACCGCCAGTAGGTGGCAGCAAATCCCTCTTAATAAGTGAGTCATTGCAATTGAACCGAATCATTTAAACGGTTGATTCATTCAAGAACGAAACACCGTCATGTTGCTCAGAAACACAAAACAGCGCTGTGGCTGTATTCGGAATGATTTTTGTTGGCGAAATAGAGCAAAAACAAGCAATATGGTGTCTAAAACGTAAGTCTCTTAATTAACTTATTGTTTATTGAATTCAATGTCACATTTGTAATCATGGTAATTTTTGGAGAAAAACGGCACTCTTCGTGTGAAATTGAATATCTATATGAAGTGGTATAAATATATCAATTTTCTGCCATCATGTTTTGAATTTGTGATCATTCTAAATGCATTTTAATAGACTGAATCAAGCAGTGAAAGAAAACACACTAAATGCACACACGCACTAGTCTAGACTTCACGTAATGTATGCGTGCGCTCTGTAGGGATGTTTTGAATGGTTTTTGCAAAATACTCTAATGTCAAATCGCACATCGTTAAAACAACAATTACGATATTATCGCAGAGACGATATATATCGCACACCCCCTACTACGGAGCGGCCTTACCTACCACACATTTTACAAGATTAGATATTTGTCAGTGGTTCTCAGTATCTGCTAATCATTCGCCATTGTCCTATCAGTCATCTCTCCTTACTCTGTGTGTGTGGTAAGTGAACTTTCGTGTACTGTAATGCAACAGTTAAGGATGTAACGATTACCGGTTTGACGATAAATCGTGATGAAACACCCCACGGTTAGTATTACCGTCTCATATTTTAATTATCACTATAACTGTATTCGATTACCGCGATTTGAGCAACTGAGGATAAATAAATACTGTACTGCACTGGGCTCCAGTGTGCGACCAAATGAGAAGCATTTTGCGATAATTTTTTCTGCCAGTGCGACTAAATTTTGTGTGCAGTCGCACTGGCGCGACCACCGCATTGCTTAACTCCTAAGCGCTGCATTCCTGTTGCATGTGAGAAACATCAAATGAAACCGAAAGCATAACGAAACCGCGCGACTCGTTTGAGCTGCGCAGCGCTTCGAGTGTAGAGCCTGGTTTATACTCGCCGTGTCAGGAGCGCGAAGCTGCGTGCAGCAAAAATTATGCGAATATTGAGGAAACGATGGATGGGTTGGCACGTGTGCAGCAGTGGACCACGCTTAATTTTACAGCGTTTAAAATTTAGTAGAAAAGTGCAAGGTTTCTAAAAAAGAATGAATAGAGCATCTGTTAATAATCTGGCCGCAGAGGAACACAACGGGGTTGCCTGATATAAAGAGACGTAATCCCCGAAACAGAGCTTTACACTTGCGCAATACAGAAATGTCTGCTAAACGTGCTACTTTTCTTTGTCAACCTGGCAACCCTGTGCTCACGCGCTCTCTCTCCACTGAGGATAAACGCGCTTGCTTTCTGAAAACACCGCTTAGCTTGCAGTTTAGCTATCTCCACTTCAAGTCTATTCTCAGAAAAGTGTGATTCATCAACTGTTCATTTACGACAGAGAGAGAGAGAGAGGCTGTGTATGTATGAATTACCACCGTTTTGCCGCGTTTCTCTATTAACAGTAAAGCTATGGCTTTAATTCCTTTAGAAACAATGATGCTACCAGCTCCTTGTTGAGAAAGATAATGTAGCTCTTGAGCGATTAAGCTATTTAGTTGATAAAATTGCGGGGCAGCGCTAAAAAGTTTGTTCCTGAATGTCTGAGTTCGGCCGCAACGTGATGTTAGTTTAGAATTCTTCTAATTTTTTTTTTTATTGTAGAGAGTGTGTTAATTTGTGCAATGATAACCTACCAGCAATGTAAATAATTTTTGTAAATTAATTTTAACATATTAGAATGAGTATATTACAATATAATTTTATTAGAACAAGTGCATTATTATTTATGGGCTTAAAAACAAGATGCAAACAATCAGAATATTGTACCTGGTGGGGAGTGCACAATGTAAACATGAAACATATGCCATTACCTATATTGTACTGTGGTAGAGTTATGGAGGCCCTTCATAATGCAGAGGTCATCTGCCTGCTCTGCCAATAGTTAGCAATGGCACTATAGTAAGCAGTGTTTAATAAACAGCTGTTTTTCTAAATTCTGCTGAGGTGAAATTCAGTGCAGTCATGTATCGTGATACGTATCGTATCGTGACTTTGCTGGTGATACACAGCCCTAGTATCTAGTATTATTTATGGAGCAGATAAATACATATAATAATGTATTAATCAATTATCATTTAGACTTTTCTTTATTTAAAAGCTGAAATGTGAGGTTTACCATTTATGAAACTTTTTCAAAGCTTTATTTGAACATTTACATTAGATATTTGAACATGCTATTAGATAAACTGTTGTCAGTCATGTTGTCATTTAAAATCCGGACATCATTGGCAATGTTATTGTTTTAGTTATGCGAACAAAAACTCATTTTATTTGTTGTTTGTTGATTTTAAATGTAAAACGTGGTGAAGTGATTTGTGTGTCAGTACTTTTTGAACATTTCCAGCACATTTTAACAATACCGTGATAATACTGATAACCGTGATCATTTTGGTCACTTATAATCGTGATAAGAAATTTTCATACCGTTACATCCCTAGTAACAGTCTACTGCTAGCAAGCGACTAAACATGTCCCTTTAGTGGCTCTGTAGAACGTGTTATTTGTTTTCCGTGCCTTTCTGCAAACGGATTCATGCTTTGGGCACACCCCCTAACCCCGCCCCCCGATGTCATCGTCCATCACGATGTTTCACTGTAGACATCCTCTGATGCCAATTTGGTAGACATCGCCCAACCCTAATGGTGAGTCATTCTGCGGGTGCCATATTGTTGCTGTCAGTGACTTACAGGAGGTGGAAACAGCTGATAATAGTTTATTATTCTGTTATTTTGCAGGATTGTGTAATGTTCACTTTTGCCCATTTAGGTTGTTATATAAAAGTTGCACATTTTCTGCTCAGTGGTTGCATGACATACACTTCATGTTCGTTAGAAGAGATCTGATAATCGGTTTGAACAATATTTTTTATTTTTAACTAGGGCTGCACGATAAATCGCATGCGATATTTAACGCGCATCTTGTCAGAAAGCCCGCAGGTGATGGAGATTTACCGCTGATTACAGAACCGGCTTTACTGGTAAGATGCGCGTTAAATATCGCATGCGATTTATCGTGCAGCCCTATTTTTAACAAATATTAACCAACTTCTGTTTAATTGGTAGCAGGGCTGCACGATTAATCGAATGCGATTGTCATGCGCATCTTGTCAGTAAAGCTGGTTCTGTAATCAGTAGTAAATCTCCATCACGTACTTTCAGATGGAACAGCATTTACCACACAGAGTCGTAGTTCACTAACAAGCTACGCAAAATCGTGTTCATAATCGCAGACGATATAATCGCGCAATAATGAAATCGAAGAAATCGTTCTGCGATTATGAAAGCTGTTTGTGTAGCATGCCAGTGAAATGCTGTTCCTCCTGAAAGTACGTGAAAATACCACACTTAATAACATATTTTTACTCCACGCTCACTTCATAACGTCAGTCGAGTGTTTGAAATAAATCCTTCTGTGAGATGATGTGGCAGAAGGCACGCAACATATTTCATAGTATTCTAGCAGTGATAAAGACTGTCGATTAGCATTGCATTATTATATACTTCATTATAATAAAAATTATAATAAGACAAACTTGGATAAACCATATATTGTCATAGTCGTGTGTTTATTAGTCGCTTTGAATTAATCAAAGCAGTTAAATCTTCTGTTTATTCAGCTGCAGCAATAGGCATTTCCTGATTTCTTCTGCGGGGTGTATTTGGAGTTTCAGCGCGAGAGCGCCCTCTGGCCTTTGGATGGAGATTTACTGCTGATCACAGAACCGTGCTTCACTGAAAGATACGCATGACAATCGCAGCCTCTGCCTAATCGCGATTTATCGCCTTTGCGATTTAATTTCGATTAATCGTGCAGCCCTAATTGGTAGTCACTCTTTTATTTATTAGTCAAGATTGTACAAGGTGTTTTTGGGGAGTGTTCCAGTGCAGAGGTCTCCCTCAGGATACAAAACACACAAAGTAAATATAACTAAGAAGTGTGTAGTGTGTTTGTGTTCTGTTTTTATTGAACAGGTCAGTACAGCACACTGTCAAGACCGGTTTTAAGCACAATCTCTTTTGATTTGATTTATTTCACAGCTTTCCTTTTGCTGTAATGAGATCATCCACGCTCTGTCATTAGGCTGAAGCCAGTGAGGTGATAGACCAATTATATACCGATATGCTTTTCATATCCAAATGAACCTTGTGTGTGCAAGCGGATAGGAGCTGGGTTGCTATTGTTCTGTCCTTTTTCATAAATAAGGGCTGCTGTTTATCTTGTCAGTTGAAGCTATTAGGGAACAGTGTGTGTTTTATGGGTGTGAGAGATCTCGCAGTGATGGCTCTTCACTGAGATCTCCTAGGGGAGCTTGCTGGTCCAGCTTCAAACGAGTTGCCTCGTACAATCACTCAAAATCAACACAGATGGCTCCACGAGCTGTCTGTAGATTCAGCGATGGTGAATTACGCTGCAAGCATATATATTTCCCTGAGGGAGATGCCATCCTGACGTGCTCAGATGGTTTAAATGTTGAAAGGCGTTTTTGAAGTGAATTATAGAGAAATTGAAGTGGGTGTGTAGAGAAATTGATGTGCAAGGTGGAATATTAAAGCCTGATGGATAGAAAAATTTCCTTTTTTGGTTTAAACTTCATCTCATTATATAAAACTGCTTTTAGCAGTTAGGAGTACATGTGGTTGGTGTTAAGGATCTAGACTGGCAACCCGATAGGTCATGGGTTCAAATCTCATAAGGGATGATGCCCTTGAGCAAGGCATTTAACCCCAGTTTGCCTCAAGGGGACTGTCCCTATAAAAAGTGTAATGTAACTTGCTTTAAATAAACGCATCAGCTTAGATTAAAAATTTCATTTTTGATTTCTTGAGTTTAGAGAAGCCTTGATAAACTGCCTTATGCTGTTAAGTGGTTTTAGATTGTGGAATCTGTATTCATATAAATTGGGTATTTGGTGTTTACTCTGATTGATTTGTCTTTGCTCTGGCTTTGAGTGGACATCTGTAAATATTTAGAGTCTAAAGTTGCAGATGCAGACATCTTGGCTGCTAGTGATCAACAGATAGATTTGGCACAGACAAATACAGTGGTAACAACACGACAGAGAGTGTTTTCTCTTTAGACAGTATTTTCCTTTCCTTAATTAGGCTATCTGTTCTGTTCTGATTGGGTCACGGACAGTTAGACAACAGCAATGCTAAATGCAAGTGAAATTAATGTAAAATGCAACAAACTATATACTTGTGTATTGTTAGGATTGCATAATAAATAGTCGTGTTGACCTTTAAAAAGGAGGTATATACTTTCTAGTGATCGACCGATATTGATATTTTATAACCGATACCAATTATTTGCATGTTTATGTGCCCGATAATCGCTATGCAGAACCGATATTTATTTACTGTTATAAAGTAAATATATGACTGAGTGAAGTAGGGCTGTCAAAATGGCTGAAAAACTAAATTCGAATTTTGTACTTAAATATGATCTCAATTCGAATTATATTCGAATTTAAAATGCATAATTTCAGTTAGGGTGAAGAAAAGCTTTTGGCTTATCTCCTGAGGCCACAAGAGGGCGCATCATTCAAAGCATATGATAACATGACTATCTGCGAAAAAAAAGTGCATAATGTTTAAATCAACACAGATGGCTCCACGAGCTGTCTGTAGATTCAGCGATGGTGAATTACGCTGCAAGCATATATATTTCCCTGAGGGAGATGCCATCCTGACGTGCTCAGATGGTTTAAATGTTGAAAGGCGTTTTTGAAGTGAATTATAGAGAAATTGAAGTGGGTGTGTAGAGAAATTGATGTGCAAGGTGGAATATTAAAGCCTGATGGATAGAAAAATTTCCTTTTTTGGTTTAAACTTCATCTCATTATATAAAACTGCTTTTAGCAGTTAGGAGTACATGTGGTTGGTGTTAAGGATCTAGACTGGCAACCCGATAGGTCATGGGTTCAAATCTCATAAGGGATGATGCCCTTGAGCAAGGCATTTAACCCCAGTTTGCCTCAAGGGGACTGTCCCTATAAAAAGTGTAATGTAACTTGCTTTAAATAAACGCATCAGCTTAGATTAAAAATTTCATTTTTGATTTCTTGAGTTTAGAGAAGCCTTGATAAACTGCCTTATGCTGTTAAGTGGTTTTAGATTGTGGAATCTGTATTCATATAAATTGGGTATTTGGTGTTTACTCTGATTGATTTGTCTTTGCTCTGGCTTTGAGTGGACATCTGTAAATATTTAGAGTCTAAAGTTGCAGATGCAGACATCTTGGCTGCTAGTGATCAACAGATAGATTTGGCACAGACAAATACAGTGGTAACAACACGACAGAGAGTGTTTTCTCTTTAGACAGTATTCTTAATTAGTTAATTAGGCTATCTGTTCTGTTCTGATTGGGTCACGGACAGTTAGACAACAGCAATGCTAAATGCAAGTTGTAAAATGCTAAAATGCAACAAACTATATACTTGTGTATTGTTAGGATTGCATAATAAATAGTCGTGTTGACCTTTAAAAAGGAGGTATATACTTTCTAGTGATCGACCGATATTGATATTTTATAACCGATACCAATTATTTGCATGTTTATGTGCCCGATAATCGCTATGCAGAACCGATATTTATTTACTGTTATAAAGTAAATATATGACTGAGTGAAGTAGGGCTGTCAAAATGGCTGAAAAACTAAATTCGAATTTTGTACTTAAATATGATCTCAATTCGAATTATATTCGAATTTAAAATGCATAATTTCAGTTAGGGTGAAGAAAAGCTTTTGGCTTATCTCCTGAGGCCACAAGAGGGCGCATCATTCAAAGCATATGATAACATGACTATCTGCGAAAAAAAAGTGCATAATGTTTAAAATAATGTTTATAAACCAATTATAATTAAGTTGCTTAAACAACTATAAACAAAACAGCATCATGTATGTATGCATAGTTTAATAAAAAAAAAGGGCGGAAAGCCAATCACACAGAGTACATTTTTCATTTAAAAATATGAGATGCAGTGGGATGGGGAAAAACCCGCCATAAAGTCTCGATATATGTTTTTTTCAAAGTTGAACTTTTATTAATTTTACATGGCTTTCTAAACATAAGGCTCTTTTGTGCGAGACGCGAGTGCAACAGTAGATGTCCGTCTAGAAAATGCGTGAAATATGCATTCTGTGTGAATGGCTTGGTTTCGGTTTTGATGTAAACAAGATCTTCTCCGCATTGATGTTCTCTTTTTCCACAATATTTTTTATGAACAACGCAGCAGCGCCGCATCTATTGGCTTCAACTGGATAGACTAACAAAAACATTATAATGCAACGACACTTACATTGTCATCGCATCTCGTGCGCAGCTGATAAGGCTGCCTCCTTAACACACACCTAAAATTCGAATGCAACGTTTTTGCATTCGAATGTGGATTTTTATTTTAAATTCGATGAATATTCGAAATTCGACAATTGTTTTGGACAGCCCTAGAGTGAAGTTCATACTTCACTTAGGTTTTTCCTCCTTTCAGTCATCTTAAAAAAAGTGTTGAAAATTAGCAGTCTTTCATGTTAAATTTAATCTTCACATTACAACAATCAAAAAACATTTTATTTAAAGCATCAGCAGCAACACCAATATTAACAATAAGCAAAATAAATGTAGAAGGAGAAAATAAAGGAAAGGAGTCATATCAACTTCATTTTAAACTACAGTTTTAGTAGGTTTATAAGCTGTTTAATAGCTACAGAGTCAAGAATAATTCACTGGATAATGTTAATTCTCTGGAATATTGAAATATAACAAACAAAACATCGTATTTTATTGCATTTCTCAACTGGCATGTTATATCAGAATTACTAAATGCCTGCTGACAGCGCGGTTTATCTATGCATTTACACAGTACTGTATTAAAACTGCGCTTTTATTTCCAACATGCGCTCATTCATGGCTGTATTATTTAACTTGTGCAAAGTTACGTCTTTGTTGGTAGAGGTCTTGACGGATTATCTTAGCCTACGTGACTCCGACTTCATGAGATGATGAGGATATAGACAACAGAGAGCGAATTAAATTCAGCACTTTTATTTCCAACATGCGCCCATTCATGGCTGCATATTATTTAATTCACGCAAAGTTACGTCTTTATTGGGACAGGACTTGACGGATTATCTTACATGACTCTGTGAGTTCGTCTCTATTTCTTCGAGCCAAGCTGCATAAACTGCATATCAGGCATTTATGTAATACATCTCATTTGTGCATTAATGGCTGTTATGTTAAATAAAGTTTACTAACTACAGTAAATCAAGTACCCGTGCACGCCGTTGTTGTTGTCTTGTTTCCCCTCAGATGCGCTGCAATGGTGATCCTGCGCGCAATTCTCAATACATCCACAAGATGGCGGCATTTATCGGTGAATCCGATTTGACAAAACCGATATCCGATTATTGTAAAATGCTTAAATATCGGGCAAAATATCAGTAAATCGATATATATATCGGTCGATCTCTAATACTTTCCCATATCCTCTTTGCTTTGTTTGGTTAATTATTGCTGGCAGGACCTTGAAACCTTTTAAAGTCATTAACAAGACAATTAGAAACCAGAATTAAAATTTTTCCATTTCGGCTTATGGCATGTTGATCACTTAGTATATATTATTGGACTTTTGTGGTTCATAATCATTTTGGTTTCCAGTTGCCGTTTGGTAAGTCACGGTACCAAAATGTCAGTATTTGGTACCAATACCAGTGAAAATCCACGGTTCTCTGTACCAATTTCGGTACCAAAGCAAAACACAAAAACATGCTAATTAAAAAATTTGTCTATACTTTCATTTAATTCAAACTCTGTACATATTTAATTTTAAAGGGCTTTTAAAACCTTCTAGAGTTATTCAGCCAAGAATAACAACTAAGTTAGCTAAAAAATAAAAAAAAAAAGCCTAGAACTGCTTTTCTGACTGATATGACACAAACAATGTTAACCATTTGTACATTCTCTGACACGCATATTTTAGATTCACAATTCATTTAAAAGCCTCTGGTGAAAAAATTGTAAATATCATCATGTCCTCGTGTTTTTTTTAACCCTAATAAAAGTTATTGGAGCATTAAATAGTTAATAAAGAAACTTAATTCCAATGCTCATTATATTAGCGTTAGCCATGCTTATGCTAACGATGAACTACTCCAATAACAGCGATGTTCATTTCAATCCGACATTCAAATTAAAATATTGAATAATTTTTCCATTTCGGCTTATGGCATGTTGATCACTTAGTATATATTATTGGACTTTTGTGGTTCATAATCATTTTGGTTTCCAGTTGCCGTTTGGTAAGTCACGGTACCAAAATGTCAGTATTTGGTACCAATACCAGTGAAAATCCACGGTTCTCTGTACCAATTTCGGTACCAAAGCAAAACACAAAAACATGCTAATTAAAAAATTTGTCTATACTTTCATTTAATTCAAACTCTGTACATATTTAATTTTAAAGGGCTTTTAAAACCTTCTAGAGTTATTCAGCCAAGAATAACAACTAAGTTAGCTTAAAAAAAAAGCCCAGAACTGCTTTTCTGACTTATATGACACAAACAAAGTTAACCAATTGTACATTCTCTAACATGCAAATTTTAGATTCACAATTAATTTAAAAGCCTCTGGTGTGTGAAAATAGTAAATATCATCATGTCCTCCTGTTTTTTTAACCCTAATAAAAGTTATTGGAGCATTAAATAGTTAATAAAGAAACTTAATTCCAATGCTCATTATATTAGCGTTAGCCATGCTTATGCTAACGATGAACTACTCCAATAACAGCGATGTTCATTTCAATCCGACATTCAAATTAAAATATTGAATAATATTCATAACAGAAGCAGTGTTTTCCACAGACTTGCACTCTATCTGGCATATTTATGCAAATTCATTCTCTGGCAGCAGGAGGCGCTGATAGAGTGGGAGAGATAGAGATTTCCCCAGTAACGGCTGTAATCAAAGCAGCGCTCCACTCAACAACGCTGCTCAGGCATTACAGGCAAGATAAAATGAAAATGACATCCATCATTTTCTGAAGACAGTCAGTTTCCTTCAGAAATACAGTGATATAAAAACACACTCACCGGGTTTCGACTTTGACACGTGCAGTGCTCATGTTTATTCAACGAAGTCAAAGCCTTTTGGAAAATCTATTTGTGGCGGTGAGTTTTGATAATTGTGGCAGGCGCCACAAATATATCAATGTATGGGAAACACTGAGAAGATCTCAATATTAAAAATTAAAATGGAACTTACCTGCTTGAAATCTTTCATTTGATCCGGGTGTCTGTCTTTAAAGTGTTTTGTTAGTTTGATGTGTTTCCTCATTTTGATGTCACCACGTCTCAGTGCTTTTATGAAGAGAGCGCATCTGCGCACCTTTCGGATAGCGCATCAAGTAGTTCCACCGGTACTTAAAAAAACCTGGCACTGTAACGTTTTCATTTTTTTAGTACCGACTTGGTACCGAAGTAGCTGGTCTTCTGACAACTGGATGGGTCATGGTAGTTGACTACAAACAACCAGTTGATAAGCAGGGGTGGCACGATACCGTTTTTTCAGAACCGACACCGATCCGATACCAAAAGTTCTGAGGATCGCATGATACCGATACCAGTGCAGTTTTTAAAAAAAAATCAGTGTAGAATTTCCATACCTCAGTGTGTGTTGACCTGATCATCACTCTTTTTTGTGTTAAACACAATCTACTAAATATAGACAACTTCATTATAAAGAAAAATAACAAATGAAAAATATAATCATAGTCTATGAGAAAAATACTATTGTAAACTTGGTTAGTGGATAATTCAGCAGCAAAAATTACTCTACAAAAAGGATGAGTTCACAATCATTTTATAAAATCTAAACATTTAGAGCAAAATCATTATTTAGTGGGGGAAAAAGTAAAAGTAAATAGGTGTAAACTGGTCAAATTATATACATTGCAATACTTTGTATTGTTGTAAAATACATTCATGAAAAACAAGTAAATATATTTATATATAAATATATTCAATAAATTAAAAGGCATTTCTTTGACATTTATAGCACAGTAATGAGGCAGCAACATATGATAGATAAGACAGAACAAGAAAAGAAAGTCATGTTACTTTCTACCGTACATTCATGAAAAACAAGTAAATATATTTATATATAAATATATTCAATAAATTAAAAGGCATTTCTTTGACATTTATAGCACAGTAATGAGGCAGCAACATATGATAGATAAGACAGAACAAGAAAAGAAAGTCATGTTACTTTCTACCGTGTGTCTGTTAGATCACTACACTGGAGTAGAGAGCACTATGAATTGTTCTTCATGCGCACAGCAACTGAAATTTAAAATGGTTAAAAGAATCACACAGATATAATACACTACACATCTTTGTGTGCTTTATGCCGCTCCGTATAGGAGCCTTTCATATTATAATACTTTTGCGCAATGAAAGACTATTAATAGCCTCTCCTGTTCTGTCCTATCTATCATATGTTGCTGCCTCATTACTGTGCTATACATTTAAAAGAAATGTCTTTTCATTTTATAGTATATATTATTTACATGTATTTACTTGTATATGAATATATTTACTTATATATAAATATATTTACTTGTTTTTCATGGATGTATTTTACAACACTACAAAGAGCAATGTGTAACATTTTACCAGATTTAGTCCTACACTTATTCACTTTTATTTGTTCCCCACTGAATGTTTTTTTAACTTAATGTTTAGATTTTATACAATTATTGTGCAGCAATAATTTTTCTAGAGTAACTTTTGCTGCTGAATTATCCACTAACTTAGTTTCTAATAGTGTTTTTGTCAGATTATGATTCTATATTTTTTCATTTGTTATTTTTCTGTATAATGAAGATGTCTATATTTAGTAGATTGTGTTTAACACACAGAACAGTGATGATCAGGTCAACATACAGAGATATTGAAATTCTATGTTGCTTTAAAAAAAAAAAACCTGTGCTGGTATTAGGGCTGTGCAAAAAATCAAATGCGATTTTCATGCGCATCTCGTCAGTAAAGCCGCTCATGTGATTAGTAGTAAATCTCCAGCACGTGCTTTCAGATGGAGCGGCATTTACTACACAGAGCCGTAGTTCACTGACAAGCTATGCAAAATCGCAGGCGATTCATTGACTATTATGAATGCGATTTTGTGTAGCTTGTCAGTAGGGTTGGGTATCGTTTGAATTTTATCGATTCCGATTCTTATCGATTCCTAGTTTCGATTCCAATAAGATCCAATATAAGAAAAATTAAGTCAAACATTTAGATGTCAAACGTTTATTCTGTCTTTTTACAAAGCATTCTGTTACAGCTGAATAACACGAGCAAAAATCAGCAGCCTACAGAACACTGCAAGAGGATTTTTGCCTATGCTTTAAAAAAAAAATACCACAGCAAAAACAACTAGATTAATATAAATTTCAAATATTAAAGTGTTAAAGACAAGTAAACAGTCAGTAATAAGATAGGAACAAACAAATCAATTAGCAATATCATAAATACAACTGAACAAAATTTCAGGTACAGAAACTGTAATTAAACGTTTAGAAACACTGCATAGTTTTCTTTTCATAAATAAAATATGTATTAATCAATTAAAGTTATTAAATATATTCAGTCAAGATCAGTGAATGATTTTCTTTTGTTCTTTGATTAACATTAATGACAGGCAGCGCGTTTATTAGGCTGCTGTCTCTTTAACACCGAACGCACGCAGATCTAAAAAATACTGTACATGTGTGTTTCCTTTCTCATCTGTTAACGTTCACGTAAGACAAAAACGGCTGTGTTTATGATGATATACTGATGTAGTTTTCTGCATATTGGTCGACAAATATGAAAAGTCAGTTTCGGCCCGGAACAACCTTTTCTACAGTGGAAATACACGGAGCGGTTCAAACAGGGTGCAAGTTCTTTCCGTTCCTGCACTTAAATCGTTTTTACATCACACATTAAAATGCGAACACAGGAATCGTTAAGCAGAATCAAAATGCGCGCATCTTATCGAATACCCGGTTATTGGAAATTTGGAACCGGTTCTGAAATGGAACCGGTTTTCGATACCCAACCCTACTTGGTGAACTATGGCTCTGTGTAGTAAATGCCGCTCCATCTGAAAGCATATGCTGGAGATTTACTACTAATCACAGGAGCGGCTTTACTGACGAGATGCGCATGAAAATCGCATTCGATTATTTTGCACAGCCCTAGCTGGTATCCGTATCGGCCGATACTCAGAATTTTTGGTATTGGATCGGTTTTGAAAAAACCGTCTACTTTAGATGTTTGACAGTTTGTAAGACCCTCTCAGAAATGTGCTTTTTTGAATGAATCCTATTTAATGCACCGCTGCAGTGGTTTTTTTAAAGACTGCACATGAAGTTAAAATAGTCAAACTTTTGAAAATGTACCTCGAGATTCAGTTTTGTTGTTCTGTGCTTAAACATTTATAAATGCAAGAAGCTTGCGTGTCTTATGTACACTAATGTTCAAAAGTTTGGGGTTAATACGATTTTTTTATGTTTTAATGAGGGAGAATAAATGATGAATTTTAATTTCTGGTTGAACTATCCCTTTAAGACCAGTTAGTTGACCGGTCTATTTTGAAAATATGTAGCACTGCCCTAGTCCCCCCCCCCGTTATAGTCAGAGTTTCCATTAGTTTTTTAAACAAAATGAGGCCTAAAATCAGCCTTGCAGCTAAACCTCAAGACAGAGTTACTCTGAATGTGTTATTTTGAACAAAACCTTCAAACCCTCAAAAAGACTTCATTATGACACTGCTCTCATTGTGTTGAATTTTTAGTGGAAAGCAAATATCCACAGTTCTTCTCCCTCTGATGAATGATAAAGTGGTGATCAGATATGGAAGTCAGAGTCATGTTGTGTTCTGTTTAAACACACACGCACAAGCTCCTGTTGAAATGCAGGGTCTCAGTGAAACCAGCTTTTCTACCTTTCTCCGCCTCAGGCATGTTTGTTTCATTGCTCTCATGTGCTCGCAGTCTTTGAAAATACTCTCAAACTTAGACGCACCCTGTTCAAGCTCCTCAGCATAGCTGGCCATATTGCAATTCACAGCATCGAAATATGTTAAGAATAAACCAAACAATGAGACACAAAGACGTCATGCTCTGAAAGCAAAGGCCTCCTTCTATGAAAAAAAATCCAACATTGCTACATTCTCCAATTGAAAAGATTTTTTTGTTTTCTCTGTCCATTGATAATAGGCTTTTGAAATCAAATTAAACATTCCCGCACATGTCACTGTCCACTTGATCCTTCTCACTTGTCTTTGAGTCCTGTTGGATCTTTCACTTCCAGGCTCTTCCTCAAAACTAGCCGCTTCAGGCTGTCTTTGCTCAGCGTGGCTGGGAAGTCTTGGCCTGAGGCCCGAGCTGGAATATGAGATGATAATTACACCATACTGCCCTTGTCAGGCCGCGTAGCCGAGCCATCTGCCCATACAATTACCCAGAACGAAGGAGGAGGGATGCTAGAGGAAAGAAGTGCGATGCGCCTTTGGCTTCATGTGCTGCCCTGCTTAAGAGCAAAGCTTTTGCAGGATAGAGAGCAGCAGGGAATCAGCCCCAGTGGTTCTTTTTAAGTGCGCACTATTTTCTCTTGTTACATTCTCTTGTAGATGTTTAATAATGGAGGACTGAAGAAGCCTATGGGCTCAGAACCAGTCGACATTCGCCTGTCAGGAGATCTTACGCTGCCTGTCTCACTGAGCGTGAGAGCAGACCCTCCTTCAGACATGTTCTGTTTCAGAGTCATCAAAACTTTACGAAATATCTTTAAAAAAGATGACCGTCCCATCTTTCCTCTTCCTTTTATCTATTTAAAGCATCTGCTGTAGGGATGCACGATTTATCAAAATAGTGAAAAACTGAAAACTGCATCTTGACCTGCTGTTGCCAAAATAAAAACTCAACTTTATTTTCAAATGTTAAACCGTTAAGACAGCCATATGTTTTACCATTGTAATTTTACAGTTGTACTCTTAACAGAAATATTATTATTATTTTATAGTATAGCAGTGTAGTATTTTTTTTAATTTTGTTTTTACATTTCTATTATTATTAGTTTATTTCCTGCTCTAATGCTGCACAATTAATTGAAATAAAACTGATATTGCAACTTGACCAGCTGCTGTCAACAGAAGAGGACTTTGTTTTTGCCTCTAATCAGAGAGGAACAAAGTTGATTTCCATTTTAGAACTGATGCACCAGAGGAAGCAATGGCCAAAACCACTCTCATTATGATGAAAAACTCTACCCGACTACTCCAGGCTGGCAACGAGTCCGTGTCCATGTTGTCAGCATTACGGATAATCAGATTTTTCAAGTGTGCAAAAAGATGATCTACTGAGACAAGCACTCATGGCATGGTGAATATTACAGACACAGGCCTGTATGAAAAGAGACGCAGTGAGCCTTTGTTAGAGACAGAGCTGTCTATTAAAATGCAAAACAAGTATGAATGCTGACCTGCTGTGAAGCGCCCGAAAATGCAGATATTGCCATTCAGTTGATGGAGCCCGTACTGTGTTTTTTTTTTTTTTTTTCATTTTATGAATGATAAATGTAGATAAGCAGTCAAAGTAATTGCCTTATGGGAAGCGTCCTGGCCACATTTCAGCTATGATAGCATTAGTTAACAGCAGATTGGTTGCAGCTGTCGAGCTTTCCACTGAATGTGCGCAGTCACCATCAAGATGGTCATTTCAGCTTTAGTGCCTTCTAATGAAAGGAAGAATTGGCTGAGAATTAAATTAGGTAGTACACCAAATGCAATCATGCTGACGGCCGAAGCTTTTCAAGTTCCTGATCCTGTCTAGAGTGTTTTCTTTTCAGTAGACAACCTTGTGTGATATCTGATGGCATACAGACAGGTACGTGTCCTATCTCCTATCTCTAAGTGTTCTCTGTCTCTCATTCTGCAGGAATCGACTATAAGACCACCACAATCCTGTTGGATGGGCGGAGAGTGAAACTAGAGCTTTGGTAAGTGGATCACAACTCCTGTCTTGTTGTTCCCCTCAAGACTGAACAATGCATCACCCGCTACAAGCAAATGTAGTATTAAGTTGCGTTATAATAAGGTTTCATTCCACAGACAGCAGGTTTTCCTTCTCATTGCAATGAAAATAAACAATGAAAATCTCATGGTGTAATAAAAAATATATAATATTTATAATAATATTAGTAGTAGTATTGCTATTATTAATACAAATATGTAATAATATTAATAACTAAAATATTTAAAACATTATTTGTAAAAGCTCAAATAAATTTGAGATTTATGTTCTAAATCTTTTCTAAGTGTAAGTCTTATTATAAAATTATGTTTCTACTCCAGTTTGTTGTTGAAATATAATAATTTACAGAGTGGCTGTCATAATATTTAATGAGAGTTTTATATAAACATACATTAAGGCATTACTAACGGGTTAAGCAAAATATAATGAATGTACAGGCTAATAGAGTGCATATATTTAGCAAAATGTTCTTCTTTAGACTTTTCTCTCATGAACTAGCAAGCTGTGGACACTGAATCACTTTACTGAGGTAAATGTGACGTATTGTTTACAAGCTGTTTTATTAACTCCTTCCCATGGTTGAAACACTGAGTGATTATGGGACGTGATACATTCTAATAAGTTATACGGTTTCTTTCAACATACCTTCTGATGTTCAGTCATATGTATTTTGTGCTATAAGTAGTAGTAAGGGATGGAATGGGAGCAATCACTCGCACTCTGCGCTGCCGTTTGAACTGAATTTCTTGATAAAATTTACAGAATTTGAAAGTTTTGAAACTTGTTTCTTTCAAAAGAAACTTATCAGAAAAATTTCAGTATGAATGTGTGTAATGGTATGCACATACTATATATATATATATATTTTTTTTTTTTTTTTATGTGCAATTAACACAATTGCAAGAGCTCTTAAATCATCAAGTAAACATTCCATTAACAGAAGGAGGCTAAGAAATCTCGAGCCCACTCTCTGTTATACATCCAAAAGCATTTAGCCACTTCCCCAGAGAGAAAGTAAAGTTTTCTAATCAGGAAGGCATTGGAGTATAAGACAGCAGAATTACACATTATGAAGACAAACAACAAGCTCATTAGCGTTAATACAGAGTGAGGTCAATGCCTGAGGAGCAATTCGCAAAACCCTTGAGGAAATTCCCATGGTCTACTGTAATGTGCTGGGCTATATAATGTAATGCTTTATAGTAATTGGGCTTCTTACTGCATATTCCTTGTAGAGTATCTCCACAGGGCTTTAATCTCAACCTACATATATCTTTGCTAATGCACGTTTCAGAGATCCCAGGTATATTTGATGAGCTCTCTGATGCAGGGCCGTGCACAGACCTTTTGAGGGGCATGTGCTGAAACTGAAAAAGGGCACCCCCCCTTTTTTTTACTGGTCACATCTTAATGATAAGCGGAGAGTATAGAATACTACATTCAAAAATTAGCTAGCTAGCAAATACATGCATATTAACATCGTAAACATATTTATGTTCTTCAAGCAATACATTTTTTTTTAAAAACATCGTAAAAATTAACCATGCTGTGGTTAATAAATGTTAATAAATTAAGTGAATCAGCAGACAGCCATCATAAATCAAAGAAGAATTTTCTTAGAAATATATTTTACCTAGCTGACGAGGAACACTCAAGTCGCTTTGTCAAACTCAAATGCAGTTATGGCCGGGTTTTTGACCAGCGAATGTGTGTGCAAATGTGCAACTAATGTGTGTGCAAATGTGCAATTTGTCCATCATTAAAACGGCAGCATCACATTACGTTTTGATCAACAGGTTACAAAGTTTGTTGTAGCTATATGGGCGCTCAGTTTTTCCTGTTGTAAAATACGTTTGGCCAAAATGTAATTTTATAAAAGCTGAAATGCTACTGTATGCACAGGCTATTTAAGTGTAGGCTATTGGCTATGACTAATTTAGATGGCAAATGCCCTCTCTCCGCAGGTCCGGTCTCAGACCTCAAATGCATAAAACATGAGCCTTTATACAGTAGACATACTAGTGTTTCTTGCGTAAAGACAACGCTATACTTATACAAACAAGAAGATATTTTTTTTACCCTTGCAAGACGTTCAGCTGCTCTGCTATATATATATATTTTTTTTTTTTTTTTATGTGCAATTAACACAATTGCAAGAGCTCTTAAATCATCAAGTAAACATTCCATTAACAGAAGGAGGCTAAGAAATCTCGAGCCCACTCTCTGTTATACATCCAAAAGCATTTAGCCACTTCCCCAGAGAGAAAGTAAAGTTTTCTAATCAGGAAGGCATTGGAGTATAAGACAGCAGAATTACACATTATGAAGACAAACAACAAGCTCATTAGCGTTAATACAGAGTGAGGTCAATGCCTGAGGAGCAATTCGCAAAACCCTTGAGGAAATTCCCATGGTCTACTGTAATGTGCTGGGCTATATAATGTAATGCTTTATAGTAATTGGGCTTCTTACTGCATATTCCTTGTAGAGTATCTCCACAGGGCTTTAATCTCAACCTACATATATCTTTGCTAATGCACGTTTCAGAGATCCCAGGTATATTTGATGAGCTCTCTGATGCAGGGCCGTGCACAGACCTTTTGAGGGGCATGTGCTGAAACTGAAAAAGGGCACCCCCCCTTTTTTTTACTGGTCACATCTTAATGATAAGCGGAGAGTATAGAATACTACATTCAAAAATTAGCTAGCTAGCAAATACATGCATATTAACATCGTAAACATATTTATGTTCTTCAAGCAATACATTTTTTTTTAAAAACATCGTACCATGCTGCCATGCTGTGGTTAATAAATGTTAATAAATTAAGTGAATCAGCAGACAGCCATCATAAATCAAAGAAGAAGAAATATATTAATATATTTTACCTAGCTGACGAGGAACACTCAAGTCGCTTTGTCAAACTCAAATGCAGTTATGGCCGGGTTTTTGACCAGCGAATGTGTGTGCAAATGTGCAACTTGTCCATCATTAAAACGGCAGCATCACATTATGTTTTGATCAACAGGTTACAAAGTTTGTTGTAGCTATATGGGCGCTCAGTTTTTCCTGTTGTAAAATACGTTTGGCCAAAATGTAATTTTATAAAAGCTGAAATGCTACTGTATGCACAGGCTATTTAAGTGTAGGCTATTGGCTATGACTAATTTAGATGGCAAATGCCCTCTCTCCGCAGGTCCGGTCTCAGACCTCAAATGCATAAAACATGAGCCTTTATACAGTAGACATACTAGTGTTTCTTGCGTAAAGACAACGCTATACTTATACAAACAAGAAGATATTTTTTTTACCCTTGCAAGACGTTCAGCTGCTCTGCTGTGGAACTTCAGTTCACTGCACTGTCAGTCAAGACAGGGGGCGGAGTTATGAGGATTGACTGACAGTTTGAGCGGATCCAACAAGATTGAGTCACAAACTCTTTTTAATACCTTTCATTTGCTAAATACAGTGGGTACGGGCTGTATTCGATCAAAAGGGTGCTTCTACTAAATACTGAGCAAAGGGTCTGAATACTTAGGACCATGTGATATTTCAGTTTTTCTTTTTTAATAAATCTGCAAAAATGTCAACAATTCTGTGTTTTTCTGTCAATATGGTGTGCTGTGTGTACATTAATGAGGAAAAAAAATTAACTTAAATGATTTTAGCAAATGGCTGCAATATAACAAAGAGTGAAAAATTTAAGGGGGTCTGAATACTTTCCGTACCCACTGTATATTTGTAAAACAGACAGACATAAAGGGTGACCAATAGCATTGATTTATTGAAGAACAAAAAAAAAAATACAAATCTAAAAAAAAAAAAAAAAGGGCACTTCGGAGTGTAAGGACAAAAAGGGCATGTGCTCTGCACAGGTTGAGCCCTACCTGTGCACGTGCCTGCTCTGATGTGACTGTGGAAGTGCAGCACTAAACACCTTTCCCTTAGAGTGGTTCAGTCCCACATCTTCAGAAATGCAGCTGCCACTTTGGACTTTTTTATGCAGATTTATTTAGCACTTTCCACTTCATTACGCCTAGCTTAATTGTGTGAGAAATTCTCACAGATAGAGAGTGTAGGCAGCTAGAAAGGTTATTTGGGTGCGGACGTGTCACAGTGGAAAACTCGTTTTTCGAGCCTGTGACACCAACTCAAGTGCCTGAGTCATCTTGTACTTGGGTTAACTCTAAACTCAGTACAGTGTCCACAACAGTGTCGATTTCAAACACATAGCTTTGTTCCAAAATGTAGTGAGCCGCCTTTCTATTTACTGCCTATATAGGCAGCTGCCTTTTAAGGGAGCATTGTAACTGAAATAGAACCTCTTAAGTGACCGATTTGGAACGCTTTTCATAGGCATTAACTCTCAGTGCAACACATATAGTGCTGGAGCATTAGTTTGATGTTAGCATGTTGTTAAGTTAATGCGATGCTCTTAACAGCATAGGAAATGGATAGCACACAAATAATGTATTTTTTATATTTTCTCATAATCATCTGCCATACTAGATACATTTTTCACAGAGCTTGTCACAGTGCATTCTGGTTTTGCCTTCGTTGCTAAGAAATTAATTATGGCCAAAAGAAGGTAACTTAAAGGCAGCATAATTTTAATGCCCCCCCCTTTTGGAACAGCTTTCACATTATAAATGCTCTAATGATGCCTTAAAATACTGTCTATGAAGGAAACTCACAGTGTTTTGAAACCGAGCTCATGTGTCTTTGAAACGGAGCTTAACTGACGTAGTGTTTACAAGCTGTTTGTCCTGACTTGTCTCTGTTTGCTTTTAGGGACACCTCGGGACAAGGCAGGTTCTGCACCATTTTCAGGTCGTACTCCAGGGGAGCGCAGGTAAAAGCACATTTAAAAGCACTTGTTCTTGCTTGGAGGATTAACTTTGTACTATGTGCTTTGCTTAAGGCAAAAATGGACATGCATGGCATACAGTTCACATAATCTACAAGGATGGACCAATATGTTTGTATACAGTTGGGTTCAAAAGTCCGAATCCAACAAGACAAAAAATTCACTAGTGGGCTTGGAGTGTGTTGAAATGGTTTTACAGAGTGCAGTTTATGTGGAAGTGTTGTTAACATCCCTCTTCACTGCATGAACAGGATACTGGCTAAAAATACGTTTGTTTGTCCTTTACAGGGGATCCTGTTGGTGTATGACATCACCAACCGCTGGTCTTTTGACGGGATAGACCGCTGGATCAGGGAGATTGATGAGGTAAAATTAAGCCACTCCTTATGATAACAGGAAGTGAGATCACCAATATACCCATAGTCCTGTGTGCTATAAGCTTGAGACTGATGGAAGTCCTCGCTTACTGCACTGCACATATGTGTATTCATAAAAGAATATTGTTTAATGTTACAGCAGGTTGAAGCCAGACTCATAACATAGTGTCACAGTGACTCTCCTTTCCTTTACTTCTCCTCTTGCTGTGTTTGATATCCAGAAAGGATGTCCTCTCTTACTACAACCACCTTTCTTTTAGACTACTCTGTTACTATTCCTTCCTTCCTTGTTTGAGAATTGTATGTTCTTGCGTATATTTAACTGGATATGTGTGTATATCTGTGCTTAGAGAGTGTGTGTTTGTTGCATGGCTGAAGATTTCTTCACACAAAGAGCTGCAGAAAGCACAAACCACACATATGACAGAAAGAGAGAGTGTGGTGTATTCGTTGGCACCAGAGACTTAAACTTGGGGACTTTTGACCTGCTTTGGTAAATATTAGAATACTTGAGGCTCTGCTTTGACTTTGCCGCATTTACTTGAGTCAGACTTAAGCTGATGATTCACAGTGAGTCATTTCATTACAGAATGAGCTTTGACCTTGCTGAGCTTCAGAAGGGTGCGTGGTGCAGTGCTTTGCTCAGTAAGCTTCAAACTAGTATAGGGAGGAAAATTTTATGGTCTCTGGCAGTCAGCTGATAAACATTTTGTAATTTAAGGTTGAGACATTTTAGTTTTATAGATATGTTCGCAAAATATTTACACTACCGTTTAGGGCTGCACGATAAATCGAAATCACGTTTCGACAGAAGCTGCGATTGTCATGCATATCTTTCAGTGAAGCACGGTTCTGTGATCAGCAGTAAATCTCCATCCAAATGCCAGAGGGCGCTCTCACGCTGAAACTCCAAATACTCCTCGCAGAAGAAACCCAGGAAATGCCTATCGCTGCAGCTGAATAAACAGAAGATTTCACTGCTTTTATTGATTCAACGTGACTAATAAACACACGATTATGACAATATATGGTTTATCTGAGTTATTATTATTATAATTTTCATTAAAATAAAGTATATTTATAATTCAATGCCTTTATCACTGCTTAGAATTCTATAGATATGCGCATATGTTGCGTGCCTTATTCTGTGTTAAGAAGCCACATCATCTCACAGAAGGATTTATTTCAAACACTCGACTGACGTTATGAAGTGAGATTGGAGTAAAAATATGTTATTAAATGTGGTATTTTCACATGCTTTCAGATGGAGCAGCATTTACT
>NW_015505309.1:536372-554473 GCF_001515645.1 Sinocyclocheilus grahami | reverse complement strand
TTTTTTTTGCGTAACTTGTCAGTGAACTACGGCTCTGTGTAGTAAATGCTGCTCCATCTGAAAGCACGTGATGATGATTTACTGATCATTACAGAACCGGCTTTACTAACAAAATGCACATGACAATCGCATTCGATTAATCGTGCAGCCCTACTACCGTTCAAAAGTTTGAGGTTGGTAAGATATTTTTTGTTCTCTTTTATGTTCACCAAGACTGCATTTGTTTGATCAGAAATACAGTAATACCGGTAATATTCTGAAATATTATTACATTTTAAAATAGCTGTTTCCTATTTTAATTTATTTTAATGTGATTTATTCCTGTAAGTCTTCATTGTCACATGATCCTTCAGAAAGCATTCTAATTGGTTGCTCAAGAAACATTTCTTATTATTATCAATGTTGAAAACAGCTGTGCTGTTTAATATTTTTTGTGGAAACTGGTACTTTTTCAGTAAAGGTCAAAAGAACAGCATTTATATGAAATGGAAATCTTTTGTAACATTATGCGTCTTTACTGTCACTTTTGATGTGTCCTTGCTGGAAAAAGATATTAATCTATTAAAACAACGTACTGACCCCAAACGTTTGAATGGTAGTGTAGATATATTTTTCCATATATATATTATTACTAGTGTATACTAGTAATAATATACATGCCTAACGCACGCATTCTCTATAAAACATTTTCCTCCCTCCTTTGTCCTCCTCTTCCCCCTCCTTCATCAACTCTAACAGCTGACGACTTTGCCATATTCTTCATTAATAAAATTACAAACCTCAGTGCACAGTTTGCCACACCACAAACTGTCAAACACATCTTACCAGCAAACATACACTCGTTTTCATCCTTCTCTCCACTCTCTGAGGCAGTAGTCTCTAAACTCATCCTTTCCAATCATCCTACTACTTGTCCGCTTGATCCTATTCCTAGTCTCCTCTCCTTCAAGCCATTTCTCCTGCTGTTGTACCAAACCTTCCATTGCAAATTCCAAAACGTCATTTTAGAGCTGATAAAAGAGGCTTGAGCCATTGATATGCAGGCTTGAGCAGTTATTAATGCAGTCTAATGCGGTTATTAGAGAGAGCGAGAGAGAGAGAAAAAGTGCGTGTGAATACCTGCGTCTATGCCTCTCTCAGCAGAGTTCAGCAGCAGTGTCTACTAATAGTGAATCTTTAAGTTAAACTCCTTCATGAACCTTGCTACTGAGAAATGTCATGTAGCTTTTCAGCTGCAAAACTATTTTACTGATAAATTTGCGGTGCAGCGCTGACAAGAAGTTTCTGTTCACGTCTCCGCGTGTCTGCACTGTGTGTGCGTCTGAGAGAGAGACTGGGAGAAAGAAAGCGGGATTTCCGTAGCCTACATAAAAAAGGTGGAAGACATGGAAATAGTTTGACATTTTTTAGCCTATTGATTGTTATATTTATTTGCTCAATGTCTTGAGCAATGCGTAAATCCGGCCCTGTTAGACGGCAATCGAAGTTATTACAAACACTCGATGGTGGTTTAAAGTGAGTTTTGAGTAAAAGCGGAATATAAATCTTATTCATTGTCTTATGTAGCATGATGCTACAGTTTGCATGAATGGTCACATAACACGCACTTTCGGTCGTGTAACGTTAGTATGAACGGACATCTGCATATGATCGGAACTCCACGCAGCTCCCGCGCTACTCTATACTGGTGGTATTACAGTACCACGAGATCTAAAGAGAGCAGACTGCTCCGTCCGCTTTCGAATCGCTCTCGCGGATGATCGATCTGCTCCGCACATCTAGTCGAACACACCGGCTAGTGCTGCAGGCTTATTGGCTTACTGACGCTGATGAGATTAACCCCTTAGGTATCGAAATTTGGTACTGAACGACAAGATGTTTTTTGATACTCGATGGTATCGAGGCAATTCGGTCGGTGCCTAAAAAGTATCGAACTCGATACCCAGCCCTAGTTGTACCTGCACTCACTTACATCGTTAACACATCCCTTCACACTGGTGTTTTTTTCAACATTTAAACAAGCTCGTATAACCCCACTTCTTTAGAAACCCACTCTTAACCCAACTCTTTTAGAGAGCTACAGACCGGTTTCCCTTCTACCTTTCACTGCAAAAACACTTGAACGAGTTGTGTTCAACCAAGTTTCAGCCTTTCTCACACATAACAACCTCCTAGACAACAACCAATCTGGCTTCAGAAGTGGACATTCGACCGAGACTGCTATGCTTTCAGTTATTGAAGCCCTAAGACTGGGAAGAGTGGCTTCCAAATCTTCTATACTTATTTTGCTAGATCTGTCTGCTGCTTTTGATACGGTGAACCACCAGATTCTTCTGTCAATCCTATTAAAAAATTGCATCTCAGGAACCGCACGCCAGTGGTTTGAGTCTTACCTATCAGATAGGTCCTTCAAGGTATCTTGGAGAGGTGAGGTGTCCGAGTCGCAACATCTATATACTGGGGTGCCTCAGGGCTCAGTTATTGGACCACTTCTCTTCTCTGTCTACATGGCATCACTAGGTTCTGTCATTCAGAAACATGGCTTTTCATATCACTGCTATGCTGATGACACTCAACTCTATCTCTCATTCCATCCTGATGATCCGACGATAGCTACTCGCATCTCAGCATGTCTAACAGACATTTCTTGTTGGATGACGGACCATCACCTCCAACTCAGCCTAGCTAAGACAGAACTGCTTGTGGTTTCCACAAACCCATCACTTTATCAAAAGTAACAGACATTTCTTGTTGGATGACGGACCATCACCTCCAACTCAGCCTAGCTAAGACAGAACTGCTTGTGGTTTCCACAAACCCATCACTTTATCAAAAGTTTACCATCCAGTTAGGCTCATCAACCATAACTCCTTCAAAAACAGCTAGAAACCTTGGAGTTGTGATTGATGATAAGATGAATTTCTCAGACCACATTGCTAAAACTGCCCGTTCCTGCAGATTTGCTTTATACAACATTAGGAAGATCAGGCCCTTTCTTTCAGAACATGCAACACAACTCCTTGTTCAAGCTCTTGTTCTATCCAGGCTGGACTATTGCAGGGCTCTCTTGGCAAGTCTTCCAGCCACTTCTATCAAACCTCTACAATTAATCCAAAATGCCGCTGCAAGATTAATCTTTAATGAGCCGAAAAGAACGCATGTCACACCTCTGTTCATCAATTTGCACTGGCTACCAGTAGTTGCTCGCATTAAATTCAAGGCATTAATGTTTGCCTACAAAACCACCACTGGCTCTGCACCCATTTACCTAAATTCATTACTTCAGAGTTATGTGCCCTCTAGAAGCTTGCGTTCTGAAAGTGAACGGCGTATTATTGTGCCATCTCAAAGAGGCACAAAATCACTTTCACTGACTTTTTCATTAACTGTTCCCTCCTTAGCCATCTTCAAGAAACGACTAAAAACACATCTGTTCCACCTTTATTTGACCCTCTAACTCTAACACTTTCTATTCTACTTTATCTACATTTCTTTCCTTTTTTTTATAAAAAAAAAGAAGATATTTTTCTATTACATTTTTTCTATTCTATCTACTTGTTTTTCTTTGTGTGTGTATTATATTGTGTGTATGTATGTGTATATATATACAGTGGGTACGGAAAGTATTCAGACCCCCTTAAATTTTTCACTCTTTGTTATATTGCAGCCATTTGCTAAAATCATTTAAGTTAATTTTTTTTCCTCATTAATGTACACACAGCACCCCATATTGACAGAAAAACACAGAATTGTTGACATTTTTGCATATATATATATATATATATATATATATATATATATATACACACCTTGCTACGTGTACTGCGTTAGGCTAACTGAGAATTGTCATTTGCACTTATACTGTTGCTCTTTTGTTAGTTTTGACTGTTTTTATTGTCCTCATTTGGAAGTCGCTTTGAATAAAAGCTTCTGCTAAATGTAAATGTATACGTTTTGTTTTATTTTTTTATTGTTGCCAATAAAACATTATTAATAGTAACATTATTATTATTATTCATCTGTAAGACGTAATTTAAAAATTGGCTGAAACCTTGTGATTTGACTCATGTCTTTCCAAGAGTACTCTCAAAGAAAGGCAAAGTTTTGACTCAGCATAATTTCTGGTCCACTTTGCAGCTGATTCTGTCCAAGCAATGTCCACTTAACACCAGATGAAACTGAACAACATTTAATGTAGCCATTTTTTATGTGGCATTTAGTCGTGTGAGTAATTAACTAATATGAAAATTCTGACCGATCGCATTAAGCTGTCAAGTAATTTCATGTTATGGCCAATAACCATGTACTTCTAATTAAATGATACAATTACTATTTTAAATGGAGTCCTAAAAAGTAAAACTCAATCATTTTGTTTTAAACGTAAAAGTAAATTTAGGCAACATTATAATGCACAGTTTGAAAAATTGATATTCTTTTTTGAGATTTCTTTCTAAAGATGATATTGAACAGTGTTAGTAAATTATTAGTATTTTTAATGATTAAAGGAATGAGCATAATTATTAAATATCCAATATCAACTAATAACTGATATATGTCTTTCAGAGTATTATTTGAGCTTTAATATTCAAAGAATAAGATTTGAGACTTGACTGTGATTTTATTTGAACCCACTTGTGACTGCTCAGTACAGCTCCTAGAGATGAGTGAGTGCTCTTTTCTCTGTGGACTAGAGAAAGGCACAGATATGACAGGCCTCACTGAATAAATAAATGAGACCGGCCAGCTGTGACACTGTTTGTGATTCGCTCAGTCTGACAGGACCTGGGTATCTCCCTTGTTCTCATCTCTCCGGTCCTCCCATCCCCCCCTTTTTTAACCCACTTTCTTGTCTCTTTGTCTTTCCTCAGCATGCACCTGGTGTACCCCGTATTCTTGTGGGTAACCGGCTGCACCTGGCATTCAAGCGACAGGTCCCCACAGAACAGGCACGGGCGTACGCAGAAAAGAACGGCATGACGTTTTTCGAAGTGAGTCCCCTCTGCAACTTCAACGTCATCGAGTCGTTTACAGAGCTGTCGCGTATTGTGCTGATGAGGCATGGCATGGAGAAGTTCTGGAGGCCCAACAGAGGTGAGTCTTCCTCAAGCATGTGTTCATTAATAGAGCGATGCACCAACATCTCTTCACTTTGAAATCAATAAGAAAGTGACAAAAAGGTCCATTCTTTCTGCTATTTTAGATCGTAACCCCACAAATACAGTAGAAATCTTTGGTTTCGACTTTCTGGGTGATGCAGGAAGACTGGCATGATCGGCATAGCTTTCCATGATCATAGAAAACCACACTCTGTCGTCCAGAACCGTGTAATTAGAGGCAGAAGGCTTTCAGCGAAGCGCTTTCTCTGTCTGTTTCCACTATTATGTGGGATTTTCTCATGAGACCTCACAGTGCCCCAGATGAGCTGTTTAGCAGAAGCAGCATCCTGCAGTTCTGAGAACGGGAAGCGCTTTCAACATGCCTTTCAAAATGGCAGCGATTTACACTCTTTATTGCCGTTTATGCAGAAGCAGAATGAGATTCAATTCTATTCTATTATCATTCAAAGGTTTGGGGTCTGTAAGATTTAGGTTTTTTGAAAGAAATGTATGCTTTTGTTCAGCAAGGGCGCTTTAAATTGATAAAAAGTTTTAGACATTTATAATGTTACAAAAAAGTTATAATGTTACAGAAGATTACAATTGCATATGTTTTGAGCTTTCTATTCAAAGAATCGTGAAAAATGTATCATGGTTTCCACAGAGATATTAAGCAGCACAACTGTTTTTAGAATTGATAATAATGTAAAATGTTTAAATTTAAAATATTTAAATTACTTTTTAAAATGTAAATTGTAATAATATTTCACAATATTATTATTATTTTTACTGTACTTGATTAAATAAATGCAGCTTTGGTGAGTACAATATATTTCTTTCAAAAACAAGTCTTACTGACCTCAAACTATTATTTTATTTTATTTATTTATTTTTTATTATTGGGGCTTGCCAGTTCCCATATAAGAAGCCTTGCTAACAGCACTATGTCGTTGTTTTTTTGATAGACGAATCAAACGTCCTTCCCAGAGGTTTTTCCATGTAGATCACATTCTAACACAGTTAACTAATATTCCAATATCAGGCTTCCCATGTGATTCTCATTTGCATTCGACTCCATTTGAAAAGAAATGCAGGCAGCATGTTAACATCTGCTGAGGGAATGTTGAATAATTGAAAACATTCTCATTACTTTTGTAAAGAGAATAAAAAATGATCTCAGCATGCGGATGCATCGCAGCTACTGTTGAATCCCTGGAGGATCACATGCTTATTTTTTTTATTTTGTTTTTATGGCTTCATTATGTAGCTGTTCAGGTTCGTTCTGATCGCCTTTGTGTTGTAACTCAAGTGTGTGTGTGTTCTGTCTTTGTGTCGTTGCAGTATTCAGTCTGCAGGACTTGTGCTGCCGTGCCATTGTGTCCTGCACCCCTGTGCACCTGATCGATAAGCTGCCGCTTCCTGTGGCCATCAAGAGCCATCTGAAGTCATTCTCCATGGCGAACGGCATGAACGCCGTTATGATGCACGGACGGTCCTACTCACTAGCCAACGCCGCTGGAGGCAGCAAAGGCAACAGCCTCAAACGCTCGAAATCCATCCGTCCGCCTCAGAGTCCACCACAGAACTGCACCAGGAGCAACTGTAAGATCTCCTAGCCTCCGGGCACAGGGGCGGGGCCGCCCTCCTCCCTTATATAACACTCAGGTGCACGCGGACAAACACATAAGGAAATCGACACGGGGCTGGGCCGATGGCGCAACAGAGGTGTGGCACCTCCCGGTGTGGGGAGAGCAGGATGTGAACAAACATTTCCTGTCGCTACAGACGGCTATATTTCTCCCCTCACATTGCTGCAGTACAGTTGGTTCCTCACTCACAGATAGTGAATAAAAACAAACCCTTCATCATACTCTTTGATTTTGTTGCAGTGACCACTAGCAGCAGATTTCCTACTGTGTTAGCGCCCTCTGCTGGAGAATCCATGCAGGTCAAACCCTGCATTAGCTGAGAGGCCTCGTTTTGAAGTTGTTTTATGGGCTTATATTTCGCTTTGGTTGTGTTCTCATTTGCATATACTCATTATCCTCAGTGCTCTGCATATGGTGTTCCTCTTTTTTGCTCTTTGCAGGGGCCTGTTCTCCCTGCAAAAAGTACCTTGGTCACATGGTCTTGCATGCTTACCAACCGTGAGAAAGGGCTGATGCGAAATGACTTGTAGTGCTTACATATGATCTGATGTATTAAAAATGTGATTTGCATTGCAAATTGGTGGTCTCTGAATTTGCTGGTCATTTGCACAAAGACTTAATCAACAGAGTGACTGTGTTATTGAATGTGGACTGTGGGACCACTAGGCTGACAGCATTTCCAGGCACCTTCG
Organism: Sinocyclocheilus grahami; assembly: GCF_001515645.1. Taxonomy (NCBI): domain Eukaryota; kingdom Metazoa; phylum Chordata; class Actinopteri; order Cypriniformes; family Cyprinidae; genus Sinocyclocheilus; species Sinocyclocheilus grahami. The sequence goes on along the minus strand of NW_015505309.1, from coordinate 547,036 downwards.
GTTCGCCATCTTTCCTCGCTGAAGATTCTGACCAATTCTGAATGGTGTTTGATGAAATAATCGTCATTCGTCAGAACTGTCTTCTTAAACACGGATTACAGGAAATTTCTCCTCAGGGGACAGTATTGGCAAAGGGTTTTTTTTCCTCTTTGTTTACTCTCAGCTTCTCCTCACTTCCTCTGATTTGTTTTTTCCTGCATGTCTTGTGGGATTGTCATATTTTAATAGTTGAACCTTATACTGTAATTACCTCTCTTCTCATGTCTAGAGTTCAATACCACAACCGCCTTGCGGCCTGATTTTCTCACTCAAACCCTGCACCTTTCCAGTTATACTGTCTGTGCAGCTACAAGTTTTCGGCCTTTTCCGTCTAAAATGCTCGATTTCAAAGTCCATGTGTTCTACCAGTTTTCAGTGTTGCAGCATGAGTTCAAAAGTCAGGTATTTGCTCGAAGCCCTTTTAATCTGCACATACAGCATGGTTTCTCTATAGATATATGTCAGAATGAAGGATAATAATCCTATTCAAGCTCGCTTCTAAATATCAAGCACAAATCAAATTATGTTACAAGTGGAATCTTCAGCACTTCCTTTAGCTTCCAGGTCTGATGGACCGTAGTTTTTGAATAATGGATGCTCTTCATTTCATCAAACCGCCCAGCAGTCTTTTTCCTCTCTCTCTCTCTCTCCTCCACCCCCTTCATCTCAGGGACGAGCCATGACCTCCAGCAGCAGACCTGCCCAATGAAGCCTGTTTAAAGTGTGCTGAGCGACAGGCTGCCAGCAGGGGGCCTATAAACTTCTTCAGAGGGCTGTGAGCTCTCAGTGTTTGACCTATAAGCTATTTGCTACAGGCCTTTTGCAGTTACTGTAGCTGATAGAATGAACCTGGCACATGTTGGTTGTGTTTAGAGCAGTTGTGCGTATTGGTGTCCATCTGTTGGGTGACGTAAATACTAAAGGGTCCACAGAAGGTGTTATTGCCCCACCTTAATCTTTAAATCCCGAAAGGTTGTGGTAATAGAACTACAAAGAAGTGTTGTCTTATTCCTTTTTGGGCATCCTCAGAATCCGTAGGTATTAGTTTAGCCCTCTCACCTGAGAGCAATGGTTGTTGTTCTCTGTAATATGCACATCGTACGGTGCAAAGGAATTCGGTGACTTACTTGGAACGTTCCATTTCAACTTGTTTTTGTATTGTAAAGTGTTTTTCCTCTTTGTAACGGAAGCCTCTGATTATATTTTAAAACAAACACGCTCATGGTTTTTAAGTGGGGCAGTATGATGGGACCCTCCTGGTGTTGCCAAAGGGGCGTTTTATTCTGTGTGAACGGGATAAAGGGAAATGTGATTTGGTGGAGCAGTAGGAACACATTTGTAAACACTATTTTCCTTTGGTTGAAGCTAAAAGCTGCTGAATAACTTGCGTAATTATCAGAAGTTCTTACAACAACAATGAAAAACAATGTTTTTTTTTAAATTATTGATTGTACAGTTCTTAGTGTATGAAAAGCAACAACTTTTTCACAATAAAACTGATAATGTTGTCAGTAAAACAAAGCTTTGAGGTTCTTTGATTCCAACTTGCTCATCACAGATAACACTTATTTCCATATTAAAATATTTATTTGTTGATATTTACAGATACCACTTTTATCAGAATAAACTATAAAGTATGTAAAGCATCAGAATATGTGTTGAGGAAAAAAACTATCAAATTACTATGGGCAAAATTTCCTAGTACAGTAATTTTCCTACTTGTGAGGAAATTATGGAGCCTTGCACATGACATGATGGGTGAAGAAAAATTCACTTAATATTTGTTCTATTGTTTTAGTCTGCCATTATTTAACAAAATTAAAAAATACATGAAAATTATACTGTACTACATGACCATGATTAACCTAAAACAAGGGAACAAATGAATACGGTGTGGGAGTGACTTAACTAAAACAACAGAATGAATTAATAAAACATGGCCACAAATAAATCTTGGGAACACATTCTTAATTTGTGACCACACTATCTATTTTTTTTTTTTTCAAACATACCATGTGCGAGGCTCCACAGTAAACACACTGTCACCTACTAGACAAGCACAAAATGCCATTACTGCTGATGTTCCAAATCATTCCTCTTTGCATCCAGTAGAGACATGATAGTTGGAATTTTCAAAAGTTAGATTAATGCAATATTTACAAAAAGAAAGAGGCATGTACAGTTTGAAAATAACTGAAGAATGTATTTCACATATCCAAGGGCAGCGTATTCATCCAGTTTGGGTTGAAATGTGGTGTCTGGTCAAAGTCCTACATGACAGAAATTTAGATCAGAATGTTTAAAAGTGCTTTCAAATGAGCAAAATGACTTTACAATAACAACTTAAGCAGAACTGATCAAATATGCAAGTTCAATTTCAGCTTTACTCAATATATGATCTATAAATAAATGCTGTTGGTACTTTTTGTTGGAACTTTTTTCATAACACATGAGATGCATAAATCTAGCTCCCTGTCTATTAAGTGGTTGTGGTGTTGGAAGACTCGGCCCCTGGCAGTTGATTATCGTTGAGGAGTTGCCCTATTCAGGGGTTTCTCTGAAGCCAGCTAAGGATTGTAGTGCCCTGAGTTCGACTGTATTGGGCTGAAATCTCCACAATCGCAATGTGTTTCTCTTTCTGTTGACTACAGCATTTTACTAACGATAACTAGATGCTAAGAGGAAGTAGGTGAGACCAGACAGAACCCGAGAAACACGCACCTGAGGTCTGTAAGATGCCATTTCCCTTCTCTCCTTCTGTAGATTTTGCAGTTTATTCAAGAGAAATGCTTTGTCCTTTCCTTCCTGACAGACAGATGGAAGAATGGAGTCACTGAGGTTAAAACTCTTATCCATATATAGTAGTTTTTGATGACACTGAAGTGCGGTGGATGCTACAGTGAGGTTCGTATGATCTCGGCACTCACATTCACGATCTGCTCTCGCAGAGTCTTGATGAGCTGTTTCCGTCCCTGAATGATTTGCCAGAGAAAATAAGTGATGACTCTGAAAGAAGATAGAAAGGAATGAGAAAAAATCTGAAAATCTGCCCAGAAAAATATGGGTGAATATATGAACCTTTCCTATGTGAATAGTTCACAAAACATCCAGCTTGTGGACTTACAGGACGATGAGACTAATCAGGTAGTAGAAGAGTTCACTTCTCAGTATGTTTTCAAATATCCACCAGACCCAGTTACTTTCAGGAAAGTCCTGAATAGAATCAGTCCAATTGAAAATGGTATGGAAGGGGGTGTCAAGACCCTGAAAGGGCCCACACTGATCTGAGGGCTTCAGACTGCAAGACAACCAGAAACAAACTTGGTTCACACAACACATTTTATGACCCACTACACTGCTTTTGAATTGTTTTTCTATGTAAACAATGCACTAGTCCAGCGGTTCTCGACATTTTTGATGGCAAGGCCCCCCAGTGTTTTATATTGCATATTTGGAAGTTTGTCCAAAATTAAAATGTATTATATAATTTTTAAAATTTATTTTCATTGATTTGAGTAATTTACATGTCTTTACTGGGTTCAGAAATCACACTTTTAAAATAGGCTTTCTCGATATCTTGATTTTTAGTCATTTTGGCTTATTTTAATGCTTGTTTTGTATTATTTTAAATAGTTTTAAATAATGTTGAAGTGCCCTTGGAAGTTGAAGTGCTGAGGCCCCCGGTTAAAGGGTTAGTTCACCCAAAAATGAAAATTCTGTCATCAATTACTCACCCTCTTGTTGTTCGAAACTCATAAGACCTTCGTTCATCTTCAGAACACAATTTAAGATATTTTTGATGATATTTGAGGGCTCTCTGACCCTCCCATAGACAGCAAGGTAACTACCACATTCAAGGTCCAGAAAAGTACCAAGACGATCGACAAAGTAGTACGTGTGACATCAGTGGTTCAACTGTAACGCTACGAGAATACTTTTTTGCGCAAAGAAAAAAAAACGACTTTATTCCACATTTTCGTCTCTACTGTGCATCACCTGTGGATGCACGTTCACGACAGTATCATGACGCGAGCGTGTGGTGGCGCCGGTGCTGACCCAGATCTTGCGGGATCTGGGTTAGCGCCGCCACACACTCACGTCATGATACTGTCATGCTGTCTAAAGTTAGCTTCGTAACTTTACAGTTGAACCACTGATGTCACATGACACCTTTGTCGATCATCTTGGTACTTTTCTGGATCTTGAACGTGGTAGTTACCTTGCTGTCTATGGGAGGGTCAGAGAGCCCTAAGATTTCATCAAAAATATCTTTAAATGTGTTCAGAAGATGAACGAAGGTCTTACAGGTTTCGAACAACACGAGGGTGAGTAATAAATGACAGAATTTTCATTTTTGGGTGAACTAACCCTTTAAGGGGCAACTGATCTAAATGGATGTCTTTGACCTTTACGCACCTCTCACCATTTTTTTTTTTTTTTTGGGGTGTCTCACACACAACTGTCTTTCCTAAAACGTGGTAAGTTCAGCTTTTAAAAAACGCATCTCTAAAGCCTGCATTTTTTCCATTCCTCTGCACTGCATCTCATGTTTTTAAAAGCAAGAATGCAAATGGTCTTGTTTACACAATGCAACGTATGTTTTAAAACACAAGGTGTAACTGACTTGAGACACATTTCTTTTTAACTTGGCAAAGTTGCCTATTTTTTTAATGTATACTTTCCATGAACATACCCTGTCAAAACAACTAAATAAATATATTTGACATGGTATTTTAAAAATGTGACACTTGCAGAACAAAGCGTCCATCTAGCACATGTCTACATAGACAAATGATTAAAAAAGCAGCACAGTGGAACACAAAAACACTTTGCATTTGTTATATTAACTTTCGCTTTCTAGTCTGTCATCTGAAAAGCAGCTTATTAAGAGCTCAATTTGAAAATGTTCACAAAACAAATTGTAGCACTGAAGATATGTAACTTCCCTTACGAAAAAGAAGTATACTTAAATATATTAAAATTACATTTAAGTATACTTGACTTATACTTAGAAAAAGTCTAAATATATTTTAGCTATACTTGTGTTCCTAGAATCTGTGTTTTCATTGTTATACTGTAGGGGGCACTAGTACACATCTTCTGTACAGAATTGCCAAAGTGAAGAAGAAACTGAAACAACAGATGCTTCCACATGTATTCTAACACGTTCATCAGACATAAAACAGCATCAAAACTGTGTAACATTATGGAATAAAATGTCAACCAATGAAGAGGTAACAATGACTGTCAAGCTTTGGGGTGTTGATCGACTTTATGTTTTGTTTATCATTCTGAATCCAATTCAAAGTCCAATTCAATTTTTTAAGCTTTTTGTTCAAAATGTTGTTTATTTCTTTATTTTTTATTTATGAAACTTATCCACATTCAAGTGTTTAAAAAAAGAATGCATGAAGCTAGAATAAAATATTTTTGTTTACAAGCAGATACCCTGTTCTTTTGATGTTTTGTATGTTCAGATATTCATGTAACAAAATATATACAAATTAATACTTAAATAGGGACATAGTAGTATACTTAAAGTATGATGTAAAGTTCACTTAAAGAAAACGTACGAGCTTACTTGCAGTATAAAACTACTAAACTAGTAGTTTACTAAGACTATACTTCAAAGTGTACTAAAAATGCTACTACAAGTATTTAATTAGTAAACTATCAGTATACCAATAAGTTCACTTTTAGTATAGTTGCAGTACAAACTAAACATTCTGATGTAAACTAGTTGTGTACTCAAAGTTTACTACTGTTATACTAAAAGTATACTTTTATATACTAGAAAGTGGGCCAGTTTAGTCCCAAGGAGTATTGAAATAGTACACTTACAAGTATACTACTAGTACACTGATATTTGTATACTTACTACATAAAGTATACTTAAAAATATACTTGAACTTTACTTAAGTATACTTCCTAAAATAAACTTGAAGTATACTACTTTTTGGTAAGGGTTGGTATAAAGACAATGATGAACAAGAATTGAAAATGTAAAATGAAAGGGTCACACCTCCACACTGTGAATGCTACCATGGATAGCACGCCCACAAACGAAGGAAAGAAGAGTAGGGCGATGAAGACCGTTTGTATCTGAGCGGCTCTGCCAGTGTGTTTGGGAGGCTGACAGTTCATACTCAGACTGATCTGAAACAGGAACCATAAGACTAACAACATGCAATATAATCTTGACTGCAAGGACAAACTGATGCTATAATGGTGTTTACCTTTTTCAAGTAAAAGATGATAAACAATTTTAGGACTTGCATTACAGGAAGTAGGGGGGAGAAGTAAATTCCAATCCTGGGCAGACAGGAAGAGAGATAAAAGAGTCAATGCAATCAGCTGGAAGGAATATCAAAGTATAGACCTGAAGAGATGCCGATATTGACTTACCAAGCCAGAGTCTGGGCATAGATCAGATCAAGTACATTCCTAGCAATGTCAAACTCTGGGACGCCAATACTCTGGATGCACATGGTTCCGATTACACTGTAGCAATTTTGAAAAAGTGAAATGAAAGTGAATCTATTGATTCTGTGTCATGTGTAATCGGTAATTACTCTTCATATGGAAGAATCCACAGTATGCACATGAATAGAACTGTAATGTAAACCATTTGCTTAGATTATTTATAAGTATGTAAAAACACAGTTTATAGTACAAAGTATATATATTATTAACAGTGTATGCCATCGTTGAAAAGTTTGGGGTCAGTATTTAAAAAAAAAATTATATGTTAAAAATATATATTAATACAATTTTAAATAAATAATTTTATTCAGTAAGGATGCATTAAACTCCATTAAGTTGACATTATAGATATGTTGCTCTTTTTTTCAAATCAGAGCTGTTCTTTGAAATAAAGAATTCTAAAAAAAAAAAAGAACTATTAAGCTGCACAACTGTTTTCAACATTGATAATAATAAGAAATATTTATTGAGCGCTAGGTCAGCATATTAAAATGATTTCTGAAAGATCATGTGACACTGAAGATTGGCATAATGGCTGCTAAAAATTCAGCTTTGCCATTATTTTAAATTGTAAAAATATTTCACAATAGTACCCTCTTACTCTATTTTTGTCAAACAAATGCAGCCTAAGAGCAATAGAGACTTCAAAAACATTTTACAATTTTACCAACCCCAAACTTTGGAACAGTACTGTATTTATTATTTGGAATCTGTAAAACAACACTAAAGCTGCAAATATTTTTACATTTTGCAGCAGATGGGTTTATACTCTTGGTTTAAGGTGGATAGTAGCTGCCATTTTCCAGCTGTGATCAACTGGTTTTTGCAGACCTACTTCAACAGCCAAAATGTACTTGACTTCCTGTATTTGACTCACTTGCGTAGGAATTCCCCAAAGAAAATGCCAAGTAGACAGAATATGAAGTCAATTATCAGCAGTCGATACACGCTCTGCCCCACAAAGGACTCCCAACACTTGAATAAAAAGATTACAATCGAGTAAAGAGACACATAATCAAGCTTTGCTAGTAACCCATGATAAAATGAACTCTTGGTGCACCTACTGAGATATTGTCAGGTACGAAATTCAGCCAGTAAAAGCAAAGGATTCCAAGAATAGACATCTTTAAAATAACACTTCTAGGAACAAATCAGACAATAAAGGCAAGGTCACCTGACATTGTTAGCAATAGAAATCTGATGCTTCTGGTAGTTTATTGTAACTAAACAATGATCACACCTAATGATGCTGATGTAGATCTTTGCACGTGGGTTGGAGTAACTCTCTATTGTGCTGATGAGAGAGTAGAGAAGAGGCACTATCAGATTGATGAGCGACACGACCACAGGCAGAAGCAGAGTAGATGCCTCTGCCCTTAAATCATTTGGATTGTGATTGAAACTGAATGCCTGCAGCAAAACATAAGCACAAGAGTGTGAAATGCATGCAAAATGTGAATTTTTGTGATATTATCTCACTGTGAATGAACTTACCAGTTCTGGATCTGTCCCCAGGAAGTAGATGCCTGCACCGGATCCTAGGGCAAGTCCTAAAGAGAGCAGCCAGGCCAGTAGGTGGAGAGACAGATGCTTTATTCTGTCAGACAGAGACATTTTGTTTTTCTCCTGTAACCTTTCTGATAAGGACTCCTAGAAGACATGTGCAAAATGAGCCAATGGAAACAGAAAAGGGATGACATCTACAAGATAAACAAATATGAACCTTCAGCTGAATGGCGAGATTGTTCTTGTTGTACTGTATGGCTTTTTCATTGACAACACTGAAATCCCAGCTGCACAGGAGACGCCATGCTCCTCCAGAGATAGGCCCTGTCTCTAACACAAAGTTCTTCTGAAAGGATCTGGACATGCTGAGGAGGAGCAAAAAGAAAACCAGATCTTTCTGCATTCCCTTCTGGCATTGAAATGGTTGCTTGTTGCATCATTTACTTTTATGAAATGTAGTGACATTTTTAGGGAAACAATCAGCCATTGACTTGAACATTCAATATTTCAATATGGCTTTCAAATGGCAAATATTCCATATGTAAATTCTGGGAAAATGTGCAAATGCTAAACGGTGAACAAGAAGTGATCTAGCTACCAAAAACAAGCTTTGTATTGCTTCTATACTGTAAAAGCCATAGTAACCTACCGTACTGTTAAATATGTTACCTGTAGATAAGAGACACCCCACAGAGCACCAGATATGCAGCTATGGTGAAAAAATAGGCCAACTGCATGTTGTAAGCTGGTTTGGATACGATCACTTCACCGTTATAACCACCATAGAACAAGACCGTCTGGTTAAAATAACCCTGTCGACAGAGATATTGGCATTCTCCATATTCTAAAGCTTTATAAAACCAAAGTTTTGTATAAAGAACACTTGACAATTAGGATGATTTAATTAAATGAATACTTCACCCAAAAATGAAAATTGACTTGCTCTCAAGCCTGAGTTTGAGGAGTTTGTTTCTTCTCCGTAACAGATTTGGAGAAATTTAGCATAACATCAGTTGCTCACCAATGGATCATCTGCAGTGAATGGGTGCCGTCAGAACGAGAGTCCAAACAGCTGATAAAAACATCATAATAATCCACAAGTAATCCACATGACTCCAGTCCATCAATTAACATCTTGTAAAGTGAAAAGCTGCGTGTTTGTAAGAAACAAATCCATCAAGACATTTTCAACTTCAATCGTTGTTTCCAGATAAAATATGAGTCCTCTATTCATAACATTTCTTTGTCCAGTGAAAAAGTAATCTCGTCTGATTCAGGAGATAAATAGCCACAGATCAAGCACTGTTTAGAAGCAAAAAAAAGTCCAAAACAGTTCAAAACAAATATGTTGGTGGATGTTGATGTGAGAGGACAACAGGGGAAAAGCATTATTATGGATTATGGACTATTTTGGACTGGAGTTGTGTGAATTATTGTGATGTTTTTTATCAGCTGTTTGGAAGCTCATTCTGACGGCACCCATTCACTGCAGAGGATCCATTGGTGACCTAGTGATGCAATGGTACATTTCTCCAAATCTGTTCCCATGAAGAAACAAATGTATCTATATCTTGGATGGCCTGAGGGTGAGTAAATTTTCAGCATATATTTAGATTTTTGGGTGAACCATTCCTTTAAGATTAGCTAATGCATTAATTAACATGCTAATAACAATATTTTGCAGCATTTAATATAGATTAAGGAGAATGCTAATATATTTTTAACATTTAAAGCTATATAAATTAAGATTAAACTATTATGAGCAAGCATGAATTAACAATGAATATACAATCATTTAGATTAATAAATGCTGTAAATGCTTATTGTCAGTGCATGCTACTTAATGCACAGTCTAATGTAAACAATTTTAACCTTATTGTAAAGTGTTAATTCATATATTTGGACTCAATAGAAGAACTCACCACCCCAGTGAGGAGCTCAAGTCCTCTGAAGCCTGTGATGCTGCTGATATTGGGCGCATGCACAATTTGTGGGATTGTGATGAAGCAGAAGTTGATGATGAGGGAGAAGAGGTTGAACTGCAACAGCCATTTAAGGAACAAGAAGTAGGAGAGGACAGAAGTGCCAAACCTACCGCCGATCTCCTTCAGAGTGTCCTGCCATATAATCAAATGCTGCCTAGCTGATGCCAAGCTGGCACGAAATCTGCGGAAAGACTGAATTGGGACCTTATTAGACTTGAAATATCATGCTGCACTTTTAGGAACGTGAAACTTAATAATGACAAATTTGAAAAAATTGCGTTTAACTTTTTACCCGAGACACCTGTTGACGACAGTCTGCAGCTAGGATGGTCTTTGAGAGTTTGACAGAGTTCACTCTGTTCCTGTTGAGACAAGTACAAGTTCAAGTTTAGATAAAAGTTAACATTGTTGGAAATGCTGCATAAATGTATAATTACAAAAGACGTTAACCTGATTGTTTTCCTCTCATTAAATGGCATAGGTAATGATCGTATGGCTTGAATTCTGGATCCGGCTGAAAGGCTAACCAGCTCAGATACCAGTTCAGATTTACCTGGGATCACAAGTTTGTCTTCAGTTAGTTCACATCTAAAACTTCTTACTGTAGACAATCCAATATATTTGTACCAAAAACTCTTCTGTATATATATA
>NW_015505309.1:533258-534634 GCF_001515645.1 Sinocyclocheilus grahami | reverse complement strand
AGTTTTTCCTTCCACTCAACTTTCTATGAATATGCTTGGATACAGCACTTTGTGAACAACCAGCTTCTTTAGCAATTAACTTTTGTGGCTTACCCTCCTTGTGGAGGGTGTCAATGACTGTCTTCTGGACAACTGTCAAGTCAGCAGTCTTCCCCATGATTGTGTAGCCTACTGACCCAGACTGAGAGACCATTTAAAGGCCCAGGAAACCTTTGCAGGTGTTTTTGAGGTAATTAGCTGATTAGGGTGTGACACCATGACTTTCCAATTTTGAACTTTTTCACAATATTCTAATTTTCTGAGACACTGAATTTGGGGTTTTCATTATCTGTAAGCCATAATCATCAACATTTCAAGAAATAAAGGATTGAAATATTTCACTCTATGTGTAATGAATCTATATAATATATGGGTTTAACTTTCTGAAATGAGTGACACAAAATATTGACCTTTTTCATGATAATCAAATTTTTTTAGCTGTACCTGTAGATCGGGGGCACATTCCCTTCAGAAACAATGTAATCCACTGCGAGTTCAGCGGCTCAAATATCGGAAGTAAATGACGACTGCTATGCTCATTATTACATCCAACAACAGAACACCTCAATCGCTTGTTAGGAGTCATTCTTGTCTACATCTGCTCCGGCGGCGAAACAATAGCGGACTGATGACAGCTCACTCAGGGCGGGTCTGAGGTAAGACACCAGTCCAGTCTGTGCTGAAACGCTACTGTCAATCAAATTATCGTGGGAGGGGCCTGTCTGTGTGATGTTTTGAGAAAGGGGAAAACATTTAACGAGATTTAAAAAAAAAACACTGGGTGGATTTTTATCATTATAGGGTGGTTGTGTACACACACTGCCAACACACATTTCAGTTCAAACAACTTGTAAAAGTGCATGTAGCATCCTATGACCCCTTTAAGGTTTCTTGGCTGTTGTTTGGCAACTTGAAGTTTCAGCTCCCTCCACAGATTTTCTATAGGACTGAGGTCTGGAAACTAGCTAGGCCACTCCATGACCTTAATGTGCTTCTTCCTGAGCCACTCCTTTGTTGCCTTGGCGGTATGTTTCAGGTCATTGTCATGCTGGAAGACCCATCCATGACCAATCTTCAGTGTTCTGCCTGAGGCTCTCGTCCAAGATTTTACAGTACATGGTCCCATCCATTTGCCCCTCAAAGAGGTGAAGTCGTCCTGTACCCTTAGCAGAAAAACAGCCCCAAAGCATAACGTTTCCACCTCCGTGCTTGACTGTAGGGATGGTGTTCTTGGGGTCATAGTCAGCATTTCTCTCCCTCCAAACACGGCGAGTCGAGTTAATGCCAAATAGCTCAATTTTGGTCTCATCTGACCACAGTACTTTCTCCCAAGCCTT
>NW_015505309.1:519935-533064 GCF_001515645.1 Sinocyclocheilus grahami | reverse complement strand
CAGATGTCTTATACACCTAACGAGCTGACATTAGGAGTAACTTCTTAAAGTGACAGGACTAATCTGTGTTCCACATGGCCACATAACCAATCTGTGGGAGCCAGAATTCTTACTGGTTGGTAGGGGATCAAATACTTATTTCACTCACAGAAATGCAAATCAATTTCTTACCTTTATATACTGTGTTTTTTCTGGATTTATTTGGTCGGTTTTCTGTCTCTATCCATTTATATATATATATATATATATATATATATATATATAATTTATATTTTTTATTTATTGCATTATATTATATTTTTATTTTTTATATATATTTTTTTCCTTTCTGTAAAAAGTAATTTATATTTATATACTACAACTATGATTCTTTTGAATACATGATGATCTGATGAATACATTTATTCAACAAGGACGCATTTAATTGATCAAAAGTGACAGTAAAGACATAATGTTACAAAAGATTTCTAGTTTAAATATTATTCTTTCAAACTTTCTATTCATCAAATTTTCCTGAAAACCAAATGTATCGTGATTTCCACAAAAAATACTAAGCAGCACAACTGTTTCCAACATTGATAATAATAAGAACTGTTTCATGAGCACCAAGTCAGCACATTAGAATGATTTCTGAAGGATCATGTGACACTGAAGACTGGAGTAATGATGATGAAAATTCAGCTTTGCATCTCAGAAATAAATGACATTTTAAAGTATATTGTAATAATATTTTGTAATTTTACTTTTTTTTTTTAACTTTTAAATATTTGAACAAATAAATGCAGCCTTGGTGAGCATTTATAGACTCAATGTTTTAGACTTTCAAAAGCATAAAACCTTAAAAACACCACCTTGCACTAAAGCTATACATATTCTGTAAAAACATGACTTACCCTTTTCAGCTTCCTGCCGGATTTCGTTCACAGTTCGTCCCAAGTTTCCCAGAGCTGTGACATGCTGTGGGAAGACACTCATCCTCCTCATGCTGCTGTTTTGATCATAGATTTGTCTAGAAAGAGAAGAAATATGTTTCTTTTAAATGTTATATGTGTGTATGTATATTCCAGGAATAACAGACTGCTGCGTTTGCTGACCTCACTGGAGGAACAAGGAAGTTGTGGTTTAATTGTATGATACAAGGTACAAGTGGGCTGTATCTCATTTTATCTTTGTGTCCTGTTGTCTAGGTGACAGGTTTCACCAACCAATACAAAGCAGGAGGAACTCTGTGGCCGGCTGGGTGTTGTATTACATTTAAAAAGGTATTCATTAGTTATTTATTAACTGTCTTCCAACTCGTCAGCAGCAATATAATGACGACATATACTGAACAACTACTGTTGTTCCATCATCCTTGGCAGGAAGTCATAATTGTTGGGGTAATTACATAAGAAAAACTTGTCCTGATTGTTAAATCTCTCACATTGGGACTTACAGCTTTACCAATGATCTGTTCTTATTTCTGCTTCTCCGTTACGGGGTTGATTTGTTGACCTTTTGTTTCCTTTTTGAAAATTTTACAATTTGATTGGGTTGTTTTGTTGAAATGCACAAAGTGTAATGTAAGTCCCATATATTAGGCCCATATAGTTAACAAATGGCTAGGCCTTGTTTGTCTTATTTGTATTTTGCTACTTAGACAATCAATTTTTAAGTAATCTTTTTTAAAACTCATGTGATGTCCAAAATGGAACACAAAAGTATTATATATTTGCCTTGTTTTCGTGTGGAAAACGCTTATGAATGCTTAAACTCTGGATTCTCCTGGTAGACATTATTGCCTGAATTTTAACCTTAATGATTCAATGACTAATAAAACACAAAAAGCCTGTACCCTATAATGGCCTGCAGAAAGCATCAATGAAAGACACTTTTTGGAGGAAGCATTTCAAATGTTCGAGTCACTGGGATCAAAATCCCCACCATTTCGGTTTTATTTGCCATGTCTAGGACTGTACTTTTAACTATATTTACGGATATTCTCGGGGGATGATATGGTATGACAGCTGATGCTTTTATTATTGATCTTTAGCGGTTGTTTTTGTTGCTTCTGTAAAACACATTGAGGAAAAAGGCCAGTTTACTTAAATTATGTGTTAATTTCATTAAGTTAGTGTCGAATACTATCACCATAACAACAACAACAATAATAATGATACATTTACATTTCTCTCAACGGTTTTTACCTCAGTTACTGCTACTGCATTAGCCACCGTTGTCAGTCTTAACCATTCTGAAAGCCTCTTTGTTTGAATGATATTACATATTATTTTTAAGTGGTAAAAATAAACGTAGTGGGCCTATGATAAAACGTAGGAAAACGCCACAAAAGCGTCACCTATTTTATGATAGTAGGCTAAATGATGTTTTGCTGTTGGTAGCCTACGTAGACGTCTTCAAAAATAGCCTACTGATTGATTTGACATTTCTCACGCATCTGCCCCTGCAGCTACTGCACACATCAGGCAGTAGATGGCAGTATTGGAATATTCATCTTTTTTCTTTTTTTCCACTCAAAAGATATTTGTCGGTCCTCTGCTGCTGCGAAAGAATTATAAAAGCAGACATTTACAAACGTTAAATAATTTTTATTTGTATTATTATTATTATTGCTTTAATAAGTTTAAATGTAGGCTAGGCATGTACAAGAGCTGAACGTGGAAAACTCAAAGTGTATGAATGCTTTTAGATGGGGTCACCCCTAATGGCAGTTTTTGACACAGGCAGAGCAATTATACTGTTGAAAATGAAAATGGGGCCAAAATTAAAATGTTCACTTTAGATTTCATGAAGATAGCCAGAATAATCTATGCCTTTTCTTCCTTTCAGCATGGCTGAACATGAAAAAGAAAAAGAAAAAATGACAGGGGTACTGATAATCGTGGTTTAAAAATGCCTTGCACAATTCATGCAAATATGTGAAGGCTTCATTGAGATTGTTTTAAAATATACTTGGGATTTTGTATGGTTAATAACATTATTATCACTGCCCTATTCTGAATTGTCCAATGTGCTTTCATTGATATTGCAATGAGGACATCAGACATACAGATTGGATAGCGTTCATTACTTTTAATGATTTTTGTTCAAATTAAACATACACAGAAATCCTATAATGCAACATCAGATCTGGCCTATGATTCTGAGAATCATGTTATTGTAATTGTATCATTACTTTTGCCCAGAAAACTCCAATATATTCATTCCACACCCATCCGACCCTCCTTATCTCTTTCATGGTGGCTGTGTATAGCTTCAGCTGACAGTATTAGTCCGACATGTGATTCGCAGGCTTGAGCAAGGGCCAGTTAACTGGTTTGAACCCTTCAGCTGCAAATCCAGGCCCTGCCAGAATCCTGACCGCAGCTGTGTGATGTGTCTGACCTGAGTAACGTGCCTGTCCAAGGGCAAGCCATTCACACCAACACACGACAGCTTTTCACACTAATCAACATGCCCTGAAGGATGTGCCACTCGACGTGCCACACAGCATCATGTGCAAGGTGTATAGTATATCCAGGCTGGTAGATCCATGGCAAAGGCCAGGGCAAAGCAACAAATCTTGCCGACCCAGAGATTCTCCTCAGCTAAATGTCATTTGAGTTAGTTTTGTATCACTAGGACTGAATCATGTTGACCCTGCCGCACACAGATGTATTTGTAGAAATAGCTGCATGGGTTTGAGCCAACTCCACTGTGCTCCTTCAACATGCTTTCAGTCGATCGTTGCGGCAAGGGGTCACGGCCATGACAAATGTAATTTGCTTCTGGGAGGTGGCTGAAATGTGCCAGTGCACGGACCATTCGGGGCAGGGGTGATGCTGGGGGCAGATGGGCCATGTGCCACTTAGCAACCAGTCACATTTTGTTGATGAAGACGTAAACAATTTTAGACAGCGGCAGGAACTGATAAGAATGGGGGGTCGTTATGGTGACAGGATTGGAGGATGAAAACCAAAAAAATAAATAAAAACACCATTGGATTCATATGAGGCCTCAGTGACTCCTTTATTCTGTCAAAATGATTCATGAAATATTTATGGCAGTAATGGGGAGGATTATTTTAGTGCAGTGAAACCCGATCAGAATGGGTAATTGTATCCACTGCCTCTGTGCTGGCTAGCAGAGGGTGCGGTGAGAGAGGAGGGTCGTGGCTCTAAATCAGAACCAAATAGTGTTGGTGTCAGTCAGAATGAAGGCGAGGGAAAATACTCTGTCACTGCAATGAGATGCGAGTCAAGGATGAATATCTTGGCATAATTAAATGATGCCGTGGCCTCTTTCTTTGCCTCGGCACTGCTCTGATTTGTTGTTTATTGTGCGTCAGTGCTCTTATTGGGCACAGGGAATCTTAAATGACCCCTGGTTAAAATTATGTATGTCAATACATAGCAGTGTTGTTTTTGTTAAATAAAACTAAAAGTAAATTCAGAAATTAAAGTAAAAAATTTATATTAGATGAAAAATTATAAATATTGTCTATAACGGAAATTAAAACAACTTAAAGCTAAAAAGAAATATTTAAACACAACTGATAAAAATGACAAAAGCAGATAACAAAATTACTGAAACTTAATACAAAATATAATGCAATTTTTATAAATACTATAATAGTATATGAATAATAGTAAATTAATATTGATACATAGGTCAATATTTGCCAAGAGCGAAGAATCAATTATATATTATATTATATTATTAAATTACTTTTATTAAACTTTTTATATTATTTTACATAAATATATATTAATGCTGTCAATCAATTTTTCTTTAATTAATTACGATTAATCACATATTAATATATTTATGTTGCCATGATTTCACATTGAATCTCCATATTTTATGTTTTTAATGTATGTGTTTAATGGCATCTTTTTACTAAGTAGCCTATTATTAATGAAGGTCAGTATAATTGATACCAATACTGCTACTGATGTCTCTATTAAATGCATTTTCCCCTCAATTTTAGCCATTAATTATAGCCGTTCAACTTTACAGTATAATTGAAAGCCATTATTTTTAACATTTAATAGGCTTTGAAGATATATAACAACTTTTAATTGAAGTGAACTTAAAACAATCTTCACCTAAATTGAGTAAACTATAAATTGAATATAGAGTCATCTTTATTCAAGCTACAAAAGTTAATCAGTGAGCAGAGCAGTGAGTGATTTCTCTTTTTCTTTTGTTCTTTGATTTACATCAATGACACAGCCTGCAGCACATTTCACTTTAAAAGTGGTGCTGTCTCTTTAAAGCTTCATGCACATCATGCGGATATGACATAATTTTGTGTGTAATACAGCTTTAAATTTTGTTTCCCCCCCTATATATATAAAAATTTTTACCATGATTTACAGAAGACGCCCACTAAAATGTCATTCAGTGTAACAATATTTATGTACCATTAAATCTTAAGCATATTTTAAACAAGAATCATTTGATGACAAATTAAAAGACTATATTTAAATA
The DNA here is from genome assembly GCF_001515645.1 of Sinocyclocheilus grahami. NCBI lineage: Eukaryota > Metazoa > Chordata > Actinopteri > Cypriniformes > Cyprinidae > Sinocyclocheilus > Sinocyclocheilus grahami. Next base: position 527,592 of record NW_015505309.1, on the reverse strand, counting down.
TAACAGTGAAGCCCTCAAATACCAATTCAGTTTAAATTTAAAATCTTTATACTTTGCTAATGTCCTTCAAACCACTAAGTTTTACCCATTTGTCAGCAAGAAGTTTTTTTATTTTTTATCATTTAATTAGTTTTAATAATATTCCTGAGTAAATGACGGCAGAAGCAGATGTTGAAAAGTAATAAGCATTTTATTCTACTGTTCTGATGTTCTCTGCCATGCTAGCTAGCGTGCCACTTTGTTTCTGACTTAGCTGCTTGCAGGTATATTTATGAATACTTTCTGTTTGCCAACATACAATAAATAAATGACATTATCAGGATGAGTATTTTGGGTGGATCTTGTGACATACTGTAGTGAGGGGGGACTCTCTGTTCAGCAATATCATTACAGTCATCTTTATTGTTATTGGTGTGAACAGGCTTTAAGAGTGACACCCAAGCTACTGGGTCTGCATTTACTTTATTAGCTTTTTGGCTTTTTACAGTGCCTATAGCAGCTCTGTTTGTGGGCATCTAAAATTAACCAATACCACAAACTAAACAATACAAAAATGCATTAAAACAACAATATGTATTCAGTTTAACACATATTTGTCAGTGCTAAATATTCCTAATTTATCTGTAATATAAATAAGATGCTAAAATAGTTATTTATACAGTCATTCAGTGTAATGGATGACACTGTGGTGTAATAGAGAATTTAAATTACACCAAATGACAAAAAACATTACCCTGAATGTTGAAACTTCTACTTCAGCTTATATTGCAGGCAATCAACTGGCCACCTGTATCAAACAGTGAGCTTTACCAGTAAAGTTAATCACAATTATTCACAACATCTACTTATTTAAAAAAAAAAAAATCTAACAATATAAGTGTTTTTGGCATTTCACTGAATGACATGTGTTTTTGTAACTTAGGTTACCACACCATGAACAGGTTAAATGATCAAATATTTAAGAGCAATAAACTTACTTTTCCTTCAGCACCACGCAGAGACTGCGGACTCCACCCCTTAACCTTACCTCTTTTCTGAACACTGCCACTTTATTTCCCATTTTTGGACATTTTATGTTTATTTTCTGTTAAATAAAAGCCATGTGGATTTACACAAACTGAGAAAGTCCAAAAGTGTTACTTTGTGCCCCGCTCTCCCCTATGTCATTTTCATCCAGAGTGATTAGACACACGACATATATAGCAGGTGCTGCAGCTGAGCAGCTGCCATTAGGAGAAATAAAAATGCTAACGGATAACTTTCTGCAGGTAATGTAGACCTCCTTGGCATGAAAAAAGTACCATAGTCACCTCTGGATATTTGATTATTCTTAACTTCCAGACCATGTAACACTAGTCCAACCTTGAGACCTTGATAGCAGCATTATGTTCATCACAGTCGGAAGCACAGCAGTGGTGATGCTGGAGCGACCAAATCTTTCCTTTAAAAACTCCCAGGTATGTGTGAAACTATCAGTTAAGGAGGAGGTAATCCAAAATAAGTTCAGTACAGCTTTGTATTTCCCTTCAGCCTATGACCATGAATGAAGAGTAGATAGCATGTCTGCCAGAACGGCCCATAGCTTCTGCTGGCTACAAACCACTGCCTGTGCTTTAAAGAAAATGATTTCTTATCTCTGCCTTTAAAGGTTGAATATTTTACATTTATCAGTGCCGACAAGATTTCAGTAACAATTTTATTTGCTCCTCCAACTGAATGAAATGCACGGTTTCAAATTATAAACCTTCTGTATGAAAATGTGACGAGGTGAGGTCCGTATATCTGTGTTCACATGAATTTGCATTTGTTCTGCATTGCAGAACATTAAGTCCATGTCTCGGCATAGGGAGTTTCGGACTGCCTTCCAGCTGCACGTTGTCACAATAAATGTGTTTTCAGGGAAGGCTTATAAGCGTCAGATGCATCAGCAAGATGTGCCGGTTTTCTTAGCCATGAGTCTGTTTTATCTCAGAGTGGAGGAACCTCTTTGGCTCCCCTGGTCCTCCACATTGCATAAATGGAGCAGCCATGATTTCGCAAGCTAATGACATGGTTCATGGGAGGGGGGGTCTTTCTCGCTCAGCCAACATCTGTCCCAGAAACGGCATCGAAAATGTGTAATTTGAAATTCTTGGGCAGCATAATTTGTCAGGCTGGGTGCTCTGTCATTACTCACTGTGTCAGGTCAGGCAAATATTTATTGGGTGCCTTCAATAATAAATTGAACATTGGAGCATCTGTCACTTTGGGTTTGGGAGATGAGTAATAAGTCCATGTTCAAGGGGCCGTACGGAAGATGTCCTCTGTGCTCGGTAAAGCTCCACTGATACGAGACCCCCAACAGTCCATCAGCTAACTACCGCCATGGGGCATTAGTCATGAATGAGCTCCAAAATAATATCAAAGCTCGTAATGAGGTGAATTAATAAGGTTACAGTATAAGGAATGGGCCTCGGTATTTAAAATGCATCAGTGTTCAATGTACCCTGAATTCCCTCGTCCCATCTTTGCACATTTATATTTGCCTGGTTTTTCACTCTAAAAGAGGAACTAATGGCTGCTAATACGAAGCCTGGAAAGTCGCACAGTTTACGGCAGCCAAGTCTTCCGCTTTCAAATCTCAGTAATATGGCAGGATGGGTCGTTATGATAATATTTCTGCCAGCAGTACAACAGTCGGTTTTGCTTTAAGACCCGCCTGTCACACAAGCCCCAAAAGTGTTTGTTTGCCTGCCCAGGCCGCTGAGTGAAATCGTACAAAATATATGTGGCACCTTCTCCGCTATTTTAAAATTCAGGCTTTTTCCAGGACCGCTAATACACCATGTGTTCAGATTCATGCACACTGTGTGAATAAGTGCATAAATGTCAAACAGATTGTAAACAGCCTCCTGTATTATTATATGGTGGGAGTTCAACCTAGATATGGTTCATTTAATTCTGACCAGGTGGTACCTTACTCTACAGGGCTTCAAAACAAACATTCATCATGTGAGCGAGAGCGCTCAACCACTCAACCGCTGGCTTAATATCTGTCCCGCCATGCGCACGTGACCACACGCAAAGCCTGGGGTTGCTCTCCTGGAGTGGAGGAGAGCACCTCTCTCGAGGGGAGAGTCCACAGGCCAATCACATTCCGGCTTCATCATATTTATCTTTTTCTTCATCCGTTGAAGCAGAGCACCTTTGAAAAACCATCCCCGCTGGTACAGTTGCGGTTTTATGCTGCCAATGCCCCATTTGTCATGCGTGTCAGGAAATATTTCCCCTCCGCTAACACAAATACGAGCATTATGCATATGCAAGTTAATTCATGTTCATCCATTATGCCATCATTACTGTGATTAATTCTCATAACAAGCACTGTTGCCTGCAGAAAGCAAAGCCTTGCCCCGCAGTTTCATGCCATTGGTGAGAATTGCTCAGATGCCGTGGAAGAATGCATGTTTTTTCAGTCAGTCACCTCATTATCATCTGTGTAGGGCATGTAATGCTCACAGCGAGTGGGTTGAGTACAAAGTAGCAGATGGAGGGATAGTTAGGGCCACTTGATTAGATCAGTGTCTCATTTCATGATCTTGAGTGCAGTTGGGTTGTTAAAGTAAAAGCCTGTTGAGGATAGGATTGGTGACAATGAAGTCTGTGATCTCACAACAGTGAAAAACAAAACAGGTCTTGTTCTTGTGTTGCGTTGACTTCAGCATTTTCTAATGGGTAGAATGTGCTTTAATTGAATCCAGCTAATTGATACAATGCAGATGGTGTCTCGCGATGGCATAACCTAAACTGTGCTGGCAATTTATGGCTAATTTGTATTTATATTCTTCTCCAGAAACAAATAGATGTGGTGTTGATGTTCCATGGGATTGCAAGCTCATTTAGCAGGCAGAATTGATCTTCTCGGCAGCGGGGACACGGAAGGGACTCCTCCTGGGAAGGGGTGAAGAGGAGCCAGAGACGTTTCACTTAATTGAGGCTTAAACTTGGCTGCCTCTTTTGCCCTGCTCGTACAATAAAGGCACCTCTGAGCATTGCTGGGAAAATGTAGGCTATTTGTTTGTGGGGATATTCAGATTCTTCCAGGCCATTAATCTAATTTATTTTCCAATCCAGATCCCTATTAACGATATCCTTCTTGGCACATGGCTGAATCAAATTTGCACATCATTTGCAAAATTTGAATATTAAATAAAGCAGAAGTCACTCTCTTGACACGTAGATACACACTGCACTTTTGCACGTTATAACTCTTGGTCAGCAGTGTGTGATATTGTTTGAGTCATGCATTATTCATTCACCTAATTATGGAGATATGCATATCTGATTCTGTCTGTTTTATGTCTTGTGGCACCAAGACAAACCTTGCTGATGTGTGTAGGCTATAATATATAAAGACCCTCTTGCCTTTTCTCCAGCTAATATCATGCCTTTTGACAGACAACATGCAGGTTCCTAAGGTTGGTGATAGAAGGGGCTCCTGGCTTTTGTAGTAAAACGTTGATGGCTTTTATTTACATGAATATCGCCTGTTAGAAGTGTCAGCCAGTGATATGTTTGGGATGTTTCTTTATTATAGATGGATGGATGGATGGATGGATGGATGCATAGGTGGATAGATAGACAAATAGATGAATGAATAGATGAATATGTCGACAGATATACACTTAGACAGACTGATGTATAGATTCTGTAGATGAATGGATGATGGATAGATGATGGATGAATAGATAGGTATACTGAAAGATGGGTGAATAGTCAAATGGATGGGTAGACCGATAGATAGATGGATAGACAGATAGGATATAGATGGTAGATAGGTTGATGGTTGAATACATCCCTAATGAATAGATAAAGACTGATACATGGATAGATTGATGGAAGGATAGATGGATACATAAGCTGATGACTTGATTAATAGGTATACAGGTAGGCAGATAGTTGATGTATTTATGTATAATGCTGTTTTCATTGTATGTCCTCTAATAAAAAAGCACATTCTGTGTTCCTCTCAGCCAATCAGATAAAAAAGTAACGATTAGCAGTGGAAGCCTGCATTGACCTGACCTTTAGGCTTATCTTTCCTTAAATTTCCTTTATAATCGTGTGTTTTGGTTTCCTCTGGGAACGTTTGATATCTTATTTCTTTCCTCTTACAGGAAACAACTTCTGCTTTAAAACTAAAGCTCCTGCTGTGCTCTTGTATTTGTGAGTGAGCATGCAGGCTGTAATGGATGATAAACTTTATACTAGCTGTTGCTAATGTGGGTGCAGCTCCCATTGTTCACCATTATGTGAATATCGGTGTAGGAGTTTGTTCAGAGCTTCGCTGAGAAAGTGTCAGCCATTAATCAGTTTCATCAGTAGTTAATGCAGCCCTCTGCACCCCCTCCAAACACACACACTCAACACTGGCCTTGTGTTCTTCCTGTGTCTGGCAGTCTGCAAAGAGATGGGAGTTTTCATTAGCTCCTTGTCAAGGTTTAGTCTAATCCAGGCAGTGGGTTTGAAGCTGCACTGCGATCCTGTCTGTCAATCAAAGCAGCTTCACCTTTTTGGGGGAATATAAATGTTTAAGTCTTGGAGTCGTAAATAAAGCATCTCTTTTAATTGATCATGCAGTCTAGTGCTGCCCTAGAGAGCTAATCAATACTTATAAATTTCCATTGAAAATCATTTTAATAATGCAATGATGTGTCGTTTTCTGCAAATCATAAATAATTCATTAATTGATTAGCGAATTGCAGATTTTCTCAGTATCAGTGCCATTTGAAATTTAGAAATGTTTAGAATGCTCATATTTTAGTTCATCTGCCAAATGCTTCTTACAAAGTTCAGATGTAGCTCAAAGGGCTAAGTTTGCGTACTAAGGCTGCAGATGCTTCTAGCTACGTAAGCTCAATTTTGTGCGTCATTGAATTCCGAAATATGTCAGATCGTAATTCATAATTCATAACTTGCAGTGCAAGTACAGGTTGCATTCTTAGTGTTCTTGATGGTGTCATGGAGCAACAGTTTAAAGAGAATCTTGACAAGAAATGATTTATTGTGTGTTTAATGGCACAGATTTTTGAAGGTTTAAACTCTCTCACGCTCTAGATTATGTTGAAGTTTTTCTTACTGGCATCGTGAACAATTCTGCTTGCCTTGAATCAGGTCTCTGTTTAGTTAGAAGTCTCTCATACTCACCAAAGCTGCATTTATTTGATCGGAGATACAGTAAAAAAAAGTAATATTGGTACAATTTACAATTAACTGTTTTCTATTTGAATATATTTTATAAAGTAATTTATTCCTATGATGGCAAAGCTGAGTTTTTAGCATCATTACTCCAGTCTTCATTCTAATATACTGATTTGAGGCTTAAGAAACATTTCTTATTATTAATAATGTTAAAAACAGTTGTGCTGCTTCATATTTTTTGTGGAAATAGATAACAATAATACCTTATTTATTCAGCATTCTTTCCTGAATAGAAAGTTCAAAAGAACAGAATTTATTTGAAATATAAGTTTTTGTACCAATGTAAATGTCATTACTGTCACTTTTGTGAAACTGTATATTGTAAACTACATAAACGGTACACTTGTAAATAACATATCTGTATTTCTTTAAACAATTATATGTTTTTCTCTATATTTCTATTTCTATATACAGTTAGTTTTCTATATTAGTGTTATTTCATCTTTACTGTGTAATGTAATTCCTACACTGTAAAATCGAATTAGTCAGGCTTACTTAAAAAAAAGCATGCAAACCGATTGCCTTAATAAACTAAGTAAAGTGAAATATGAATAGTGTGTTGTACTGACAAATGCCTAGTTAGTATAGTTCACTTATACAAGAGTTCCCTATCTGTCGGTCACTACGAGTTATGTTGTGACGACATTATGGGGGGTTCGCCTGGGAGCCCCATAATGTCGTCACGACATGACGTCTCCGTTCCCTCCATCAGGGAACGAGGGTTACGTACATAACCGAGACGTTACCTATCTGTCGGTCACTGCGAGTTATGTCGTGAAGACATTAAGGGGCTCCCAGGCGAACCCCCCATAATCTCGTCACGACATAACATCTACGTTCCCTCCATCAGGGAACGAGGGTTCCCATTCAGTCAGTCACGTTCTACGTTACGTCAGTGACTGATTCATTAGGATCTCGCCCGAGAGCCCAATCACCTTCGAGTGTTAACTAAACAAGCCAATGACAGTTGGCATGCGTGTTTTGCCACGCGAACCCCGCCCCGCAGCGCGGGTATAAAAGGAGAGCGCGTGCAAACGCACATCAGCTTTTCGCTTCGGAGCCGAGCCTTCTAAGGACGAATCTCCGCGAGTGTTTGGAAGAAACAGCTGGCGTTGGTGTTATGGCGCGTCAGCGGGGGTTGCCATTCAGTGCTGCTCATCTTCGGCGTGCTGCAGCTGCCATTCTGCGGTCTCGCCGCGACCTCCCCTGGGAGCTTCAGCGCTCTCTCTAAAAGAGTGTTTCCTTTTTTTCCTAAAAGAGCAAATGTCTAAAAGAGCTCCACGAGCGGCGGGCGTCTTTTTAAAGATGGCTTCCCGCTCGTGCGTTTCTGGATGCGGTCGTTTCCTGCCTTCATCTGATGGTCATGATCGCTGCCTCTCGTGCCTGGGCTTACAGCACGCTGAAGCAGCGCTCATGG
>NW_015505309.1:492039-518721 GCF_001515645.1 Sinocyclocheilus grahami | reverse complement strand
GGCGAGATCCCAATTCGCCAGTCACTGACGTAACGTCTCCGTTCCCTCCTTCAGGGAACGAGGGTTACACAAGTAACCTAGATGTTACGTACGTAACCGAGACGTTCTAGTAACTAAAAAAGAACTATAGGGTGTACTTGATAATTTACTTTAGGTTTACTCTTGACTTAGTATAGCTACTCAGAATTACTAACTCCCAGAATGCATTGCGGCATGAATAAATTATGCAATTGCTTTGTTTTACTGTTGTTGTTTTTTTTATTTGTTAATTTTATTTGCTGTCTTGTGTTAGTAGTAGTACAACAAAAAGAGCAAATAAAATGGTTATTGTTACAATTAATCAAATAAATAAAATTTAATTGTTACCATTGTTGTGTTTGGTGTGCTGAATGTTGAAGTCTGTGTGTGACTGTGGTCCACGTGGGCATGGTCGATTGCAAGATATTGTCACAAATATTAAACGATTATATCAACCCAAATAAAAGCTTCAAAAGGTGTTTATGTTTCTGGGCTAAAGCATTGAAACACTCTTGGGTTTTTACAGGTCCATGTAGTTCTCTTCAGGGACAGCACCTACCTTTGGTTATTGTTGAGTTGATCTTTCAATTTCGTTCCTCTCTTGATTTTAATCACAGATACAATTTTAGAATTTTACTGCACCATTTTTATCTCAGCTGCAGCGTATTGTGACAGTGATTGAAAGCTTAAAATGTTTTAAACAGGGTGGAAGGCCTCCAGTGCAGCTCAGATTAATGTCGCCACCCGGCTATGAAAAATATTTGCCTGAATAATTCATTGCACTTCCTTCCTTTCTCCTCATCATTCATTTATTTCTTAATTTTATTCTGGAGCAATTACTGTAGCCCATGTCCTGTTCATCAGTCCAGTGACTATTATTAAATCCTCTCCTCTTGTTTTTTCCCCTTTTGTAGCACAGACACAGAGCCGGCCAGAGGTTGCACCCACCTGCTTGATTTAGGACTCCTCTGAACAATTAATGACCATGTCACATTATCACAAACAGGGAGAACAGAAGCCGGAGGATTTGTTGAGTGTTTTTTCAGCATTCGAAAATGGGCACCGCAGAATAAATTAGCTCTGTATTGACTTGGATCGTGCTATTTCCTGCTAGAAAACATAAAACCCTCCCTGCAGTTAAACAGGCTCAGATCCAGGGAGAAAAAGCCGCCCTGGAGGGACTGGTTTCCTAATGCTTCATGCTGTTACAGCATGCATGTTTAAAAAGACAGTCAGTGCCACAGGTAGCAAATATTAACTTTTTGGCTATTTTTGGATGCACACCAAAGATGTGGTATGATCTGAGCTTGATGACTTAAAGAATAGGTTTGTGCCTTGTGACAAACCACAGTGGATGATTTAGGACAAATATAGAGTTGGGAATTACATTGGCAGGCTTGTACAGCATATGTGTCTTTGCTTTATAATCTCTGATTTGCCCCGTCTGGATATTTCTGCCTCTTTCATGTTTGTGAATTAATTAGAAGTGCTAGGCAACTGAAGCATTTCAGAGAAGAGAGAAACAGTGTTAATCCTCAATGACTTTAAAGCAGCATGCTGTTCCATCTTTATAAATTGAGCCTCTCACCTATGCTTTCTTTTAAAATGCTGTGTGCTACACTTTGTGTAGCCTTGTCTCAATTTTCATACACGTTTATCATTTATCTTGAGCTCAGTGCGACAGCAACAATAATTGGTAAGAAAGCACAGCTGTTATTCAGTTTTTATTTAGATGATTTTTCTTGTTAGAGAGAAGTTATTTGTTATTTTTTGCTCCAATCACCTGTTTGTATCAAAGCAGTGTGCTTGAAGATAAACATATTAAGGGAAACTGAGAAATTGAGAAACTTTCTGTCAAAATTAAGGGGGTTGCCAGGGTGTTGCTATGTACTGGGTATTTGGAATGGTTTTTAGTGCACTGGGCTTTAAAAATGCTCTGGTATTGTAGGTGGTTTTGATAAGTGCCTAGCAAGAAGTTAGGGTGTTTATGGTGGTTATTTACTGGAATAAGTCCAAAGAGACTGTCTTCAAGCTTTTATCATACACTTTTTTTCTTACGACTTGGGTCCTTCCATCAGTGTTAGGCTGATGATACACAGGGCAACTTTTTGAGCAATTTTGCTGGGCAACTTTTTTTGAGCAATGTTGCTTGGGCACTTTTTTATTGAGGATGGCTAACAAATTTCAATCTGGATACTTTAGATCGGTCGTGGGCCCTGTGTCTCACCTGGTTGCCCGTTGAGGGCAACATTGCCCAAAGTTGCCCTGTGTATAATGAGCCTTAGTGTATGTTTTTCCACCTATCTTAGCCAAACTCACTAAATCTGATTGCTTAGAGAAGCAATTGTTCACCCCTTGTTGTCAAGCTACACCGTCTGAGATCTCATTCATGTCTGTAACGCAAGTGGTGTGTGACTAGTTGTGCGCTGAAGTTCAATTCCCAATAAGTTACTGTTTGATAAAATAGTGCTGTCACTTGCATTGCATATATAGAACATCAATGTATTATTGTGAGAAAAATTGAAATTTATCATCTGAATAATACTGTTATGAGCATAATGATTGCATGTGTTTCGTTTATTGGGATGATGCACACAAGTACTTGAAATACGGAAGTGACGGAATAAGAGTGGGTGTTTTGAAAAGTGTTAACAGTCACATTAAGCTTGATGTATGTAATGGAAAAATAAAAATATCAAGCAAGGCTCATAGGAAAAATGTGTCTGTGCTGACTTTTCTGATGATATGTTTCTTCTTGCACATTCTTTTTAATTATCGATAATCTGCCCCTGTAACCATCATTGTGTTGAAATGAATAAAAGTTGTTGGTGCTTTACTGCTACTAGTGTACATTTCAGCATGGAGATTTCCAGTGAGCCTAGCTTGGGCAAAATATTAGGTCAAAATATTGCTCTGAAATATAAGTAATCCTGTCATGAAAAGCACCTTCCATGATTTATATTTTTGTTTTGAATACTTTTGCTGCATTAAGCACTAAAAAGATGATATTATGGTGTCCATCATAGTTTTTTTTTTTCATCTGCTAAAAGCTGATATGGGTTTCAAAGGAATGAGTAATACAATTACCGTTCAGAGAAAATAATCAGTAAAGTAACACCCATTAAAATTTAGAGAAAGTAATTGAAGCAACTTCTGACTCTTAAACGTACATAATTTAAATATAATTTAAATATGGATTTTAATTGCTGACATAGTTGTGAAGTGATATGAACTGAAGCTTTCTAGGCAAAAACAATTTTGTCACCTCTTAGATCAACAACACGCTCAAAAGACATAAACACTTCGCTTCTTACTGATGTCTGACACATCTTCTCATCTTCCAGTGTGAGAAAGTGTGTCGGGACTGTGTTCAATCTGGTGCTGTGCTTCTGTCTCTCTGGTTTGGTTAAAGAGCAGCAGGCCCATTATCCTCTTATTTGTCTGACGTTGTTGTTCATGTTGGCTTAATGATTGGAAACAGCACGGCTCTTCATTGGCAGGCTTGTCATTGTGTCACAATTGATGAGGTTCTGTAATTAACGCCGTGGAATTAGACAAGCTCTATGGAACATGGTCCCCAGAGGCTAAAGCCGCAATGCTCACCTCACAAAAAGCTGGCCAATCCTTGAGTTTAGGGTGGGCCTGTCTCGACTCGCTGGCTCCATTATGTGTTATGATTCAGGATGCCAGTATTTTTAATGAAGTCTGTGCAAATGATTTTCTCTTTTGCGCTGCTGTCGTCCTTGTGGCGGTCATTTAAAGCCACACTGCTGACTGTTGTAAAGTAATCAAGGAGGGCAGATGCCACGATCAATTAACACTTTAAGTATATATATATACCTTTCGTCTCCCTGGATATTATCTATCCACTGTGGGTTCAAACTAAGCCAAAGCATTGATGATATTGAACCCAAAACCAGACAACGAGGACAGGAAGTGTTTAGGCTATTCTTAGTCAATGAAGAGAGGGGGCGGCGTTTTGGGTCACATTTGGGTTGATGCTAAGATGTGTGCATTTGTGTAGGGCATATTGTCCTGTCTAGATGAGGCATGGTTTGTTCATTTCCTTTATTATGAACGTTGCCCGTGGCTGGCAGAGGCTCCCGTCTCTGACAGTCCATGGTGAGGTCATTTCCTCTGGCCCCTGGCTGGACTCGCTGTGCTCTGTTCTGATGGGCGCTGAATCTAAACAGCTCTGCCTGTTAGCCAAACTGTTTATCTCTCTGTTTCTCTCTCTCTTTCTCCACCTTCAATTTGTCAGTTGTTTCCCCAGCCATTCAGCCCGTGTTTGCAGCTACAAAACCAAACCTTTTTGTTCCCCTCTGCTTAGAATTCACGTCACTCTGTTAATTGGCTATATTAACAGTGTCTGATTGAAGCACATTTGCCCAGGCAAAAAGAGAGAAAAACACACAAATAGCCAACTCGGGGGACAATTATCTTTTAAAATTGAAGGGACGTCTCCATTACCAGTCAGATCCTTTGTAGTTTAAACGATTTGCTGTAACACAGGGCTCTGTGGTGTTTTTTATTTTATTTTATTTAAATAACACAATGAATTCCACCACCATGTGTTCAGCAAGCTAGTAAAGCTTTATGCTGCACAGCCCTCCCTCATTTGAAGTACAACTAGTTGATGCTTATTTTAATTAGAAGCTCATTCAAACATTAATGAGAATATTGTTTTGAACTCTGGGACTCTAGCATAGGACTCTATGTGTTGACTCTTTGTTTGGAATGGACACTTCAGTTCAAAAGTGTGGGGTCACTAGGTTTTATATGAAACTAGAAAATATGAAACCAAGACAAATGCACCAACCAAGCATCAAATCATCATATCAGAATGATTTCTGAAGGATTGTGTGAAACTAAAGATTAAGTAATGGCTGCTTAAAATTCAGCTTTGCCATCACAGGAATACAGTTTGAAGTATATTCAAGTAGAGTACCGCTATTTAAAATTGTAATGATATTTCACAGTATTTGTGTTTTTACTGTATTTTGATCAATGAATGCAGCCTTAGTGAGACTTCTTTCAAAAACATAAAAAAACATGCCAACCCCAAACTTTTGAATGGTAGTGTAAAACAAAACATTCTTCAGTACAGTCATTAAATTTCATGTAATGCTGGTTGCTGAAGCACCTGTCAAAGTGTGACACAGTGTGAAACAGAGAGGCATAAAACAACTGATTTAATATTAAAGCAAAATTTTCATTTGATTTTATAGAAAAGAGCGGCCAAGACGATATTCTTTCAAATTTGACCTTTTGTGTTCTGAAAAAAGCTTACACTGATTTGGATTTTTTTTTTATTGATCATTTGAGAATTTTCACTCCCATTTATTTCATAAAAATTTGACTAAATTGATGCAAACCATTGTTTCACCAGAAAGATACACTTGGCTTGGTTTTTGCATGATTGTTGATGCTTATTTTAATTAGAAGCTCATTCAAACATTAATGAGAATATTGTTTTGAACTCTGGGACTCTAGCATAGGACTCTATGTGTTGACTCTTTGTTTGGAATGGACACTTCAGTTCAAAAGTGTGGGGTCACTAGGTTTTATATGAAACTAGAAAATATGAAACCAAGACAAATGCACCAACCAAGCATCAAATCATCATATCAGAATGATTTCTGAAGGATTGTGTGAAACTAAAGATTAAGTAATGGCTGCTTAAAATTCAGCTTTGCCATCACAGGAATACAGTTTGAAGTATATTCAAGTAGAGTACCGCTATTTAAAATTGTAATGATATTTCACAGTATTTGTGTTTTTACTGTATTTTGATCAATGAATGCAGCCTTAGTGAGACTTCTTTCAAAAACATAAAAAAACATACCAACCCCAAACTTTTGAATGGTAGTGTAAAACAAAACATTCTTCAGTACAGTCATTAACTTTCATGTAATGCTGGTTGCTGAAGCACCTGTCAAAGTGTGACACAGTGTGAAACAGAGAGGCATAAAACAACTGATTTAATATTAAAGCAAAATTTTCATTTTATTTTATAGAAAAGAGCGGCCAAGACGATATTCTTTCAAATTTGACCTTTTGTGTTCTGAAAAAAGCTTACACTGATTTGGATTTTTTTTTTATTGATCATTTGAGAATTTTCACTCCCATTTATTTCATAAAAATTTGACTAAATTGATGCAAACCATTGTTTCACCAGAAAGATACACTTGGCTTGGTTTTTGCATGATTTCCCAGACTGTCTTATGTTTTAGAACACGTGTGTGTGTGTGTGTGTCAGGTGTGATGCACCATCAAAGTGTTCCGTGTCTTTTTGCATGAAGGAAGAGGTGTTGGAGCGTCGGTGCGTCGGGAGCTTTCAGGCCTGCTGCAAAAACTGTGGGGGTTATGACACTTGTCTTTGTTTAATTGCCTGCAGCTCTGTGGCGCCAAACTCCTGCAAACTTTTCTTAATTAGGACCACTGCCAGCTCTGACGAGCACACAGGAGCTGGAGATGCAGGAGAGGATGAGCAAAGATATTTTGGCTATTAAGAAGCATGATGAATGATCTTCTTTAGGAGGGAAAAGGAAACTCTTTAAACTATCTCTGCATGAACCTCGTTTTTAAGATCATGAATGTCTTGTAAAGATGAAAAACACGGCGGTGACAGCTGATGCATGAAGGATCAGTCAATGACAAGTACTTGATAACAACGATTAATGAATTTAATTAACTGGTTATATGGTGAAGTACAGGAAATGGAAAGGTGAGATATATCATAAATGACAGATGTTTCATCAGCAAAAGAGCAGAGCCAAAAATGTAAAACATTAGGGAGGAATTCAATAAGAAGGGATTTATGCCTGCTGAAAGTGTTGATGTTCAAATGTTGTCTGTGTTTGTGTTTGTGTCTGTGTTCACTAAAGGAATTATGCAAAACAGTTAATTATCACAGAAAATTATTGTTCTTATTGAAAATCATTTAAATTCATTCTAAACAGATAAAAATAGGACGTGTTCTTCTGAAAAAAGTGGGATCGCTGGAATATAGCTTGAAAGTAATGTCTGTTGAAGCCGTCGTTTTCAAAGATTTGGGTGGTAAAACCACACTTAAAATTTATGAATGCGATTGAATTTGATAAAATTAGACCTTAGACCTTTTATATAATCTATTAGACCTTTTATCAGAACTAATTTCACTTTTCTTTGCCATTTTTTTCCCAAATAATTGTTTATCCTGTCTAAATTTTCCTACGTCTCTGATATATAGAGCATGAAATAGTGTCCAAATAATTTCTCTTATTTTTGAATAATATATTCACTTTATATAAAAACTTTGTTCTGCAAATAATATTTAATATTTTAAATATATATTACACACACACACACACACACACACACACACATACATACAGTACTGTGCAAAAGTCTTAGGCCATTACTATTTTCACCAACAAAAAAAAGGTTTTAAGCCAGTTATTTTTATGCTTTTTTATATGTCAGTATAAATATCAGTTGACATTTCCAAATATTCCTTTTGCCGTTAATTGTAATAATTCAGTGAGATTTTTGTTTGCACAAGGAGTCTGACAACAGACAGTGCTCCAAATATATATATATATATATATATATATATATATATATATATATATATATCATATATTTAGCTAACTATTTTGTGACAAAAAAATTGTTTAATATTAAATTTACTAATGTAGCAATGCATTTACACACTTTATATTATACTGTAAATAAATAAATACTTGTGTGTGTGTGTGTGTGTGTGTGTGTTTATGTAGTTGTTTATATATTTATAATAATTCTATGAAATTATGTCTTATACTGTATGTCCAAATACTTTTTGGAAGTGACAGTAATTGTGTACTTGTATACACACAAGGAGTGAAAACCACTTCATCTTTTGGCAGCTTGATTAAAGCTTAGCTAAGTTAGATCTTTGATCGTTTTAAACAGGATTGTTGATAATACTGCACTTAGACACTAAATCTTATCCAGAACAGCACTTATTACCACTAAAGCAGAAGGAAATCTTGATCATCATGGTACAAAACACAAATCATCTGGCACTGATAATTCAACGGCAGTCAAATTATTTTGTACTTGCTAGCTGTAGCTAATGCATTCTGCAAAAAAACCTGGAATATAAAGACACAGAGGCTGAAGTTCTTTCATTAACAGCTGCTGAGTAGTGTGAGAAGCTGTAAACATACTGTAATACATGGCTGTTGTCATGACAACTAATTTAGCAAAAAGCACTTCATTTGAGTTCAAACGTTTTGTTTTGTGCTCTTCGGCAACATGCTTTTGTGACACAAAATGCTAGTCGTTTGTGACTGGTTAGCATGGAAACAATGGTCAAAAGATATGATTGTCACTGTGGGATGATTGTGAGTATAGTGACCTATACAAACCACCAGGACAAAGTTAAAATCCTTATATTGTAACATATTTGATCAATAAGCTCGTTTCTGATTCTAAGTTGGCATAACGTGATACAAATTCTTACTTCGTACTGACACCACCATGTTTATGAAGTTAAAAATCAGTGTTAAGGCAAAGCAGGAACCGAATCACACATGAATGTTCATTGCATTTATCCACTGACCTTAAAAATCCCAGGACCAACAGAAGCAGATGTAGGGGATGAAACTAAATATGTCTCAAGTTCATTTGAATACTTTATGGAAGCTTGTTTCTGCCATGGAATGAAATAATCAAAAGACATTTGTGACTTTCTATCTCACAATTCTGACTTCTTTGTAATCACAATTGTGAAATATAAACAGCTCACAATTCAGATATCTTCTATAAAATTGCAAATTTGTCACAATTCTGACTTTATAATTCACAATTGCAAGTTTATATCTCACAATTCTGAATTGCAAGATGTAAACTTGCAATTATGAGAAATAAGTATGAATTGTGAGATAAAAGGTCACAATTACTTTTTTTTTCAGTGGTGGAAACAAGCTTCCATATACTTGAATTGGTCCAAAAGTGATTCAGATGACTTTATACATTGTTTTATGTCAAAAAACACTACGGTGATTATTGAAGTTTAAATGTTTTTGACATTTCAAACCTTAATATTGTCATTTACATTTCAGATTTGACTTGGAAATGAGCAAATATTCATCTACAGGCCTGATCTCTCAATCAACAGTAAAAGAAAGAGCTAAATTATTTGTGCACATCATATAGCCAGCAAGTTTGTGCACCTAAACACTGTATAATAAAATTATCCCCATGTTTGGTGTCAATATGATCTCAGATGAGTAAAATGTGATTTTTTTGAATCCCACAACTGGCATGAGAGAGCCATCTGTGGTGCCTTCACTTGCCGTTCACACGCTTTTCCCAGCTCTCAACAGCTCATCAGACCTTCGTAGTTCCTTCAAGTCACCTCTCTGTCTGTATGCAGAAGGTTGGAGCGAGGAGGAGGAGAGTCTGATGTGTTTTGGCTAAATCCCAGGAGGCAAAAGGGGTGCAAGCAGATGCCCAGCACTTTGAGAGTGGGTGGGTGTCTCGCATAATTGGATTTGTCAGACATGAGCTGTGTGGTGTGCAAATAGACAGAACGAAACCTTTGATTAAGCTTGTCGCCCTCTCTTCCCTATAATGCCTATGGGGAGCGCATATATCCCAAATGCCATCACACAGAGCCAGTGCCCAGCTAATTTTCAACAGGGTAATTTTATACGCTCATTCTCCTGAGGTTAAAACACACACACACACATACATACACACTCCTCTAGAAAACACAAATATATGAAGAGATTCTATGTGGTGAACAGTTTGATTAAAAATAATAATGGAATATCAGACTGAGCCACATACAGTTGCCCCAAACAAATTTGGGTGGTAAAACCACACTTAAAATTTATGAATGCGATTGAATTTGATAAAATTAGACCTTAGACCTTTTATATAATCTATTAGACCTTTTATCAGAACTAATTTCACTTTTCTTTGCCATTTTTTTCCCAAATAATTGTTTATCCTGTCTAAATTTTCCTACGTCTCTGATATATAGAGCATGAAATAGTGTCCAAATAATTTCTCTTATTTTTGAATAATATATTCACTTTATATAAAAACTTTGTTCTGCAAATAATATTTAATATTTTAAATATATATTACACACACACACACACACACACACACACACATACATACAGTACTGTGCAAAAGTCTTAGGCCATTACTATTTTCACCAACAAAAAAAAGGTTTTAAGCCAGTTATTTTTATGCTTTTTTATATGTCAGTATAAATATCAGTTGACATTTCCAAATATTCCTTTTGCCGTTAATTGTAATAATTCAGTGAGATTTTTGTTTGCACAAGGAGTCTGACAACAGACAGTGCTCCAAATATATATATCATATATTTAGCTAACTATTTTGTGACAAAAAAATTGTTTAATATTAAATTTACTAATGTAGCAATGCATTTACACACTTTATATTATACTGTAAATAAATAAATACTTGTGTGTGTGTGTTTATGTAGTTGTTTATATATTTATAATAATTCGATGAAATTATGTCTTATACTGTATGTCCAAATACTTTTTGGAAGTGACAGTAATTGTGTACTTGTATACACACAAGGAGTGAAAACCACTTCATCTTTTGGCAGCTTGATTAAAGCTTAGCTAAGTTAGATCTTTGATCGTTTTATCCTGAAACTTTGATGGTGCATCACACCTGACACACACACACAAACACACACACACACACACACATGTTCTAAAACTTAGACCTTTCTTTCCTCATTAAAATTGCATTATTAGTGCCAATATTCTGACAAATGCTGACTAATTAATGTCCTGTGCCCACGGAATGACAATGACTGAATGAAGATTCGGCTTCAGAGATTGTCAAGCTGTAACAAAGCAGCTCATCAGACAGCAGGCCTGGTGGGGAAGTGTCCCCAACAATTAAACCACATTGGCCTGGTAAGGTTTTCGTCTCAAAATTGCCCTTGATCTCATGACCTTTTTAAAATGATGTTATGGACAGTGACTGCCAGACATGCAGGGTTAATGCGGCCCATCTGTTCGAATCTGTGGAAAGCGGGCTAGTCTAATGGCAGGGGACACATACAATTGGCCAGTACCCTGCCTTAATTGCCTTCAATAAAGAGCTCACCGCTGCACCTTGATGGGGGTATTTCACAGGAACGGCATCTCTCTTGTGTGTCAGGGCTGTTCTACTTCTCTACATTACCCTTGATTGTCAAAGTTAAATGCCTTTGTGTGTATATGTAGAGAGACTCATCCATAGAAGTAAACTACATCAGATGCACCGGAGGAGTTTGGTGCCTGTTTGACAAACAGCACATGAACATTTATATGGGCCTGGAGGCATTTGAAATTAGTAAATTAGAGACAGGAATAATGAAGGGAAAACCTGAGCTGTGCATACCGCTGACTCTAGGAGACAATAGAGAAAAGAGAGATAAAATTGTGGCCTGTGGATGGAGGGGATTTGAGGTGGAGGTAATTTGTGGGATGTGAGGTGAAGCCAATGCAAAAATCCCAACCTGATTAAATTGCATTTCTATAAGTTCAACCGTGCATGATGTCTTTATGCATAAAAAGCAAAGTTGCTTAAGTCTTCCTTTTTCTCACACTGCACTTTATGAACAATGTTGTTTTTTCTGTAAACTCGTCCCCAGCATGGGATGCTAGTGTAGAGTCTTAACCACCATAGACGCCCCCAATAATCAGCAAACTGTCCCACCATATAATTGATATTTTTGATGCTGCTCTGCTCCACTCCATTATACACCATAGCCAGGTTAGGTGCCATATTTAATTTTAACACGAATGAAAGCAAAGCTGTGAGGGATAGACTTACATTCTTCATAATAATACACTCTGTATAAAGGTCCTAGATATTGTAATGTTTCTCTCAACTCACAACTTTCAAAACTGTTTTATGGAGTTTTTGTCTAGTAGTAGTTTTTCAGAAACATGTTTCATCACCTGAACAATCGGTATATTGTTAAACAACAGTACAATCCATTGAACGCATTGCACTTCGTTTCCCCACAGTCTCGTTTTCATTCCTTTCAAAAATAAAATATGGCACTACCCTGACTAAGATCTATATGCACTGCTGTTGTTTGGTGATAGGATGACAAAAAGTATGAAACGTCTTTTCTGGGCGTGTGTAAGTTTGGTGAGCGGGTACGAAATTCTGCAAAAACGTCTGATCACAAACAGGATTTATTGCTGGTAAAAATAAGATGTCAATCGACATTGACAAGGAATCAGTTTTCTTACCACTAAAAACTAACAACATTCTGGAGAAGAACGTTTTTGTATATAAATAGCAGTGCATGATACATCATATGTGATGAACGATTATCAGCACATGAGTCAAACTTGGAATGCTGACCATTTCTGACACCCATCATTTTTTTAAATCAGTGTTTACTTTCAGTGTTGTGCTAGATCTTTTCCTTCTAATTCTATTGGCTGAGATCACTTTTCATGGGTACCATATTTGGTGCCTGTTTAGAAATGATAGAAATAATTAGAAAATCTCTTTGTTGCATATTTAGTCTGAATACATTTTAAAATATGCAAAGTTGTAAATTACATATTATATTACTGAAGCTAAAATGGTAAAATAAAACAGTTCTCTTTTTTGTTTTTCTTTAAGCTACCATCTTAGCATAGCAAAAGCTGGTCACGAAAATCTTTTTAGATTATCTAGAACAAAATGAAACGCTACACTTTTGATCTTTTAGGATTCTGTGAGCAATCTTGCATGCAGAATTACTGTGTGAACGTCCCTCAAGATGGTCTTTTTATCAGTGCAGAGTGATTGCGTTTGTGTATTAGAGCCATGTGATTGCCTAAAACAGTCACAATTCTACTCTAAAAGTGCAGTTTTCCTCAAATCAGTTCCAGCTTCACTAGGCGTTTGTGGTTATAAATTTGCGGCGGGAGCACATTACTATTCACGCTTGTATTTCTCCTCAGTGCTGAACTCACCTCAGGATCCCATCATTGATATTGATGCCTGCTTTGTGTGCTTCCCTCCCTGAGCTGTTTGTTTCTAAAGCCTCTTTATCTTCATCTGGCTCATCCACACACACACACACATGCTGTCTGCTCGTCTGACCGTCCTTTAGATACACGCCACCCAACACAGCGTTTATCAGGGGCTGTAATGTGTGCTGTAATGTGTGAGATAAATTCTGAACTACAGGTGTGTGTGTGACTGTTAGATGTGGGAGTTATAAATGCTATGAGACTAAATGTTGATTTGATTACATTAGCATTTGAGAAGGGCATATTTGAAGCTCTGTAGTGGTTTACTAGCTTGTATGCACATTTCAGTGTTGAACTTGTGCTTAAGGCATACAGAAGGACTTAGCTACTTAGTTCAACCAGGACATTAATTATCTTCAGTTAATTAACAGTGTTCAGCTCAGTTCTTTAACAGCAACCTTGTGGTCAGCACCTCAATCTGATCTTATATCCTGTCAGACAAGTAGCCTAGTTGTCAGTGGCAAAGCATATAGTCTGAAGCAAAGATATAATTGGATAAAACAAGCCTCTTGCTGTTGTCCGTGGCAACCCGTCTTAAAGGTGAGCTGCATGTTGATTACTATATACTTACTTTTACAGGGCAGGCCAAATATGACTGTAGTCACTCATTTGTTTTGTTGATGTCTGTGGATATGCTTTTTTTACTTCTTAAATGGATAGTTCATCCAAAAATAAAATCTCTGTCATTTACTCATCCTTGACATTAGCCGTTGACTTTCCATAGTATGGAAAAAAATACTATAGAAGTCAATGGCTGCCGGCAACTCTTTGATTACCCACATTCGTCTAAATATCTTCTTTTGTGTTCAACAGAAGAAAGTAACTCATACAGGTCTGGAACATCTTGAGGGTGAGTAAATGATGACCGATTTTAAATTTTTGGGTGAACCATCCGTTTAAGGCCATCAGATAACCTGCCTCCCCTTACCAAAAAGTAGTATACTTCAAGTTTATTTTAGTAAGTATACTTAAGTAAAGTTCAAGTATATTTTTAAGTATACTTTATGTAGTAAGTATACAAATATCAGTGTACTAGTAGTATACTTGTAAGTGTACTATTTCAATACTCCTTGGGACTAAATTGGCCCACTTTCTAGTATATAAAAGTATACTTTTAAGTATACTTTAAGTATAACAGTAGTAAACTTTGAGTACACAACTAGTTTACATCTATGTTTTTAGTTTGTACTGCAACTATACTAAAAGTGAACTTATAGGTATACTGATAGTTTACTAATTAAATACTTGTAGTAGCATTTTTAGTACACTTTGAAGTATAGTCTTAGTAAACTACTAGTTTAGTAGTTTTATACTGCAAGTATACTCGTAAGTTTTCTTTAAGTGAACTTTACATCATACTTTAAGTATACTACTATGTCCCTATTTAAGTATTAATTTGTATATATTTTGTTACATGAATATCTGAACATACAAAACATCAAAAGAACAAGGAACTGCTTGTAAACAAAAACATTTTATTCTAGCTTCATGCATTCTTTTTTTAAACACTTGAATGTGGATAAGTTTCATAAATAAAAAATAAAGAAATAAACAACATTTTGAACAAAAAGCTGAAAAAAGACTTTGAATTGGATTCAGAATGATAATCAAAACGTAGATAAAGTCGATCAACACCCCAAAGCTTGACAGTCATTTTTACCTCTTCATTGGTCGACATTTTATTCCATAATGTTCCAGTTTTGATACTGTTTTATGTTTGATGATCGTGTTAGAATACATGTGGAAGCATCGGTTGTTTCGGTTTCTTCTTCACTTGTGTTTTTTGGAAATTCTGTACAGAAGATGTGTACTAGTGCCCCCTACAGTATAACAATGAAAACACGGATTCTAGGAGCACAATTATAGCTAAACTATATTTAGACTTTTTCTAAGTATAAGTCAAGTATACTTAAATGTCATTTTAAGTATATTTATGAGAAGTACATAAAAAGTAGACTAAAAGTATACTTTCCTATTCTTTTGTTTAAAAGAAGTATACTAATAGCACACTTGAATAAACTTATTTTTCGTAAGGGTCAGATTGAATCGATCGTAATACATATGGATAAATTCAATTACGTGGCGCACAAACCCACCCCTTCAACAGGATCAAGCTGGGACTGCAGTGAAATTGATTGAAAATAAATTGTAGTCATTCCTCTCATTATAATATGATCACTGCCTGAAATTCACTGCCTAGTCTTTCTGCCTAGTCTTTCAGCGGCGGGCACTTGTGAGTTTGTGAACGCCGGGCACACTTCCTCTGAATCTCTTGACACTGATGTGTAGTGCGCACAGTGGGACACTGTAATTTCAGAGGCCATGGGAACTTATGTTGTGATTCGCCCACAGCAAATCTATAAAATCTTTAAAAGGGAAAAGACTTCCCTTGTGTGCCAAATTCATGTTCAGTGGCGGGCAGTGTTATTTCAAGAACTGAGGTCTTCTCTGGGTGGATTTACTTGAACTTTCTTTTAAAGATTCTTCATGGTTCGAATGTGATTAAAGAAGGCTAGAAAAGCAAAGCTGGGCAGATCGTCGAGAACAAAGCTGTGAGCATTAAAAATTGGGGGTGTGGAATATAAATTTGGAGTTGACGGGTGGGAAGGGGGCTCGGGGGTGTTGAAATGTTTTCGCCACATTTTCTATGAATTTATAAACTTACATCCTGCTTTTGACTTTAAAACAGTTTTACAGTACTTACAGTAACCTCTCCAAGTTTGTTGGGGTTCATGTGTTAAAATGGTTTCCACCTGCAGAGTAGAATTGACTTATCGGTAAGCCCCTCCCCAAGCCCCTCCCCTCTAACGCAGATTAGCCAATGGCAGTTGAGTATCAGCTGCACGGCGACCTGAACTCGGACATCTTTAGGGTTCAGCGCCATAGAGAAATATTGGAAGATCCAAAGCTTTCATCGGTTTGATGGTGTTTATGCTGCAAAAATGGAAAAACGATGTGCCTGGGGTACTTGTAACACTGATTCCATGTATCCTGAGAGGATGTTCAATGGAATTTATTTATTCCATTTCCTAAACCCAAACAAAACAGAGCAAAATATCCCTAAGCATTCAACCCCAATCCTGATGAAGATGAAAACGTAAATTTTCCTGGTTTGCTCAAGCAGAACATTAATGTAATTTAGTGCTTCAGCAAAGTGTCTCTGGCTAAAACTAGCCAACGTTAAAGTTAGTGAGTGCTAACGTACAAACCTAAATAGCTAACTGTTCTCACGTCTTCTCCTGCTTGCATTGTGATCTGTAAACCCTCGCTTCCAAATTAATCTTGTTACCCACCATATTTATTTTAAAATCTTTTTTATATCCCTCCATGCTATATTTAAATCCCACTTGAATGGTGGTCCTTCTGTGTCCAAAATGTATCAAAATCATCTTGGGACAAGGTTTTCACACTGACAGCTGTTATTGTAAGACAGTTAGCAACTCCGTTTGTTTGTCCGAGTTTGCAACAGTAACGAAGGGTGGCGGGGCTTACTGACAGGTCAATTGTGATGGATAATATGCTGAAATATAAAGTCAAAATTAAGCAGCACAACAATTTTAAAAATGGATAATAATAAAACTAACTAAATAATGTTTATTGAGCAGCAAATCAGAATATTGGAATGATTTCCGAAGGAAACAACCACAACATTGCTGATTGTACCTTATTTTTTTTATCAAATATATTCAGCCTTCTTGATACCTCTTTCAAAAACTTTTTTTTTTTAATTTAAGGGGAAAAAAACCTTGAATGGTAGTCTACGTTTGTCAATACTTATTAACTTTTTGAGACATACCAATAGAATAGAGAGTTTGACATTGATATTCCAAAACAAAAATAGATATTTATAATGCTTATTTTCTTGACAAAGAATTTATTAGAATAATGTCACTTTCACTTACAGATATTTTCTAAATATTATCAATGAATTGCTATGAGACTTTCAGTGGCTGCAGCCACATCATTCTCATGCTAGTATATTAAGTGCTCAAAGTGTCATCAGTAACCGTTCCAGGTCTTTAGAGGCATTTCGTTTGAATCAGGGCTAAATTGTGATTCTGATTACTCACTATTATGCAGAGATGTAGCAATTATTATAACTGCCCAGCACTTTCAGAAATTTCATCCTCCCCATTTGGGGGGTGGGGGTTGTAATCATAAAACTTTTAACTACATATACTCATACACATATCCCCTCCCCTCATCCTTCATATACTACTCACACCGTGAGGATCACAGTATGAGGATCGTGTGAACTCACAATGTTTTCATATACTACTCTCACCGTGAGGATCAAAGTATGAGGGTCGGGTGAACTCACAATGTTTTCATATACTACTCTCACCGTGAGGATCAAAGTATGAGGGTCGGGTGAACTCACAATGTTTTCATATACTACTCTCACCGTGAGGATCAAAGTATGAGGGTCGGGTGAACTCACAATGTTTTCATATACTACTCTCACCGTGAGGATCAAAGTATGAGGGTCGGGTGAACTCACAATGTTTTCATATACTACTCTCACCGTGAGGATCAAAGTATGAGGGTCGGGTGAACTCACAATGTTTTCATATACTACTCTCACCGTGAGGATCAAAGTATGAGGGTCGGGTGAACTCACAATGTTTTCATATACTACTCTCACCGTGAGGATCAAAGTATGAGGGTCGGGTGAACTCACAATGTTTTCATATACTACTCTCACCGTGAGGATCAAAGTATGAGGGTCGGGTGAACTCACAATGTTTTCATATACTACTCTCACCGTGAGGATCAAAGTATGAGGGTCGGGTGAACTCACAATGTTTTCATATACTACTCTCACCGTGAGGATCAAAGTATGAGGGTCGGGTGAACTCACAATGTTTTCATATACTACTCTCACCGTGAGGATCAAAGTATGAGGGTCGGGTGAACTCACAATGTTTTCATATACTACTCTCACCGTGAGGATCAAAGTATGAGGGTCGGGTGAACTCACAATGTTTTCATATACTACTCTCACCGTGAGGATCAAAGTATGAGGGTCGGGTGAACTCACAATGTTTTCATATACTACTCTCACCGTGAGGATCAAAGTATGAGGGTCGGGTGAACTCACAATGTTTTCATATACTACTCTCACCGTGAGGATCAAAGTATGAGGGTCGGGTGAACTCACAATGTTTTCATATACTACTCTCACCGTGAGGATCAAAGTATGAGGGGCGTGTGAACTCACAATGATTTCATCTACTACTCACACCATGAGGATCACAGTATGAGGATCGTTTGAACTCACAATGATTTCATATACTACTCTCACCGTGAGGATCAAAGTATGAGGGTCGTGTGAACTCACAATGTTTTCATATAGTACTCACACCATGAGGATCACAGTATGAGGATCGTTTGAACTCACAATGATTTCATATACTACTCACACCGTGAGGATCACAGTATGAGGATCGTGTGATGTCACTGTGATCATCGCATGATCTCACGTGTTGACTGGGATTGCATCAGCCAAAGGCTGCAACAAGTGTTAGTGGTAAGATCTAATCCTTATAGCTAACGCCCACCTACCTGCCTCTCAGCAAATCAGATGGACAAATATTGGCAGCTAATTAATATTCATAAGCCAAGCAGATAAGGTAATAATATGTCTGCCCACTTTCAGATCATTCCTACACCCTCACTATTATGAACCATGTCTGAATATTCGTGGATTAGATCACATTTAAATGTAGCTGTTGTGCTTGGCACCCTAGTTCAGTTAATTAAAAAAAATATTTACAAAGTGTGTTTGAGTGGAAAATTATTAATTAATTCCATACTATCCACACTACTTTCTTGATACCGCTATAGATGTCACTTTATTTTTAACAAAACTTTTTGCATTTCATCTATCATGTCCTTGACTGAAACACAGGCCTCTTTGTCACATCCAATGATTACTTTTCTGTTTTGCTTTTTCTCTGAATGGTAACAGACACATGGCTGTCCTTTCATTCTGTGCTGGTGATAAACTCTTATATTTTTGCAGACATCATTTCTCTTGTAGCGAGGTATGCCTGGGAAGAAGAACACAGACGGTTGAATCTGGAGGAACATGGCGAGGGTGCTTCAAAGACTATAGTGTGTAGGCTTTTGTTCTTGTTTTTTTTTCAGTGACTTTTGGAGACTATAATTGATCTCTGAGATGAAATAGGCAAATTGAAGAGGAACAAAGGTAGAGAATACTCGCATCTATTCTCGACATCTCCACTCACTCACCTCATACATTTTAAAGCTAATTTGTTTTTAAAGAGATTGGACTGCGATTTTCACGTTTCCCCCCCCCCCCCCGTCCCCTCCCCTCATACTCTTACATTTAGCCTGTAAGCTGAGAACATTTTGCCAGCTGTCATGGAAACTGGAACACTATGTAGTCTGCAACAAACACTTTTTGAATTACTTTTGATTTATTTTATTTCCTGCAGTATGGCATCTTAATTGCTGGGCCAAATGTCCTCCAAGACATGTATGTCCTTGTATGTCTTTGCAATATCACTTAGATCAGATGTTCCATCGCTTCTGAGAAATTCTTCAAAAGAAAATCAGGTTTGAGCAATAAACCATACAGGCAGAATGCATTTTGAAGCATGTTCTATTCAGGCAGTTAACTGAAGTGCATTATCATGTGTAAAGACTTTGTACAATGCATTCTCTCGCAAGGATCATGTATTTTTAGACATGCATTTGAAGTATGTTGTATGTTTATACCATGCAATACAGCATGGTAATCATTTAAAACCATATTTTCAAACCACTATTTTGCATTTTTTCAAATGGAATCTTTTCATTACTGACCCCAAACGTTTGAACAGTAGTTTAATTTGTAGGGTTGTCATTTTAGTGCGTTAATTAAATTAATTAATTAATTATGGAAAAATAACGCGATTAAAATATTTTAAAGAGGACATATGATGTTGCTAAAAAGAACATTATTTTGTGTATTTGGTGTAATGAAATGTGTTTATGCGGTTTAAGGTTAAAAAAACACATTATTTTCCACATACTTTACATTATTGTTTCTCCTCTATGCCCCGCCTTTCTGAAACGCATCGATTTTTACAAAGCTCATCAGTCTGAAAAGTGAGGTGTGCTGTGATTGGCCAGCTATCTAGTGCGTTATGATTGGCCAAATACCTCAAGCGTGTGATGGAAATGTTACGCCCCTAACATACTGTGATGATGCCCTGTCCAGCCGGAGCCATGATTCAAAAACATGAAAACCCATTATAAACGAGGCATTCGTTGCATCCAATGGGGACATAATTATGGATTATAATGACTTATACTGTCTTTTTACACGTTGCGTTGCATCGCCCCGCGTAAACATAAAACCATGTCTGCATTTGTGATCGGAGAACTGACAAACAACAAGCCCTACTCTACAATGCCCAAAACTCGCGTTTGAATCATCTGTGGCAAATTCTTTAAAGAGGTCATATGATGCGATTTCAATTTTTCCTTATTCTTTGGAGTGTTACAAGCTCTTGGTGCATAAAGAAGATCTGTAAAGTTGCAAACACTAAAGTCTCAAAACCAAAGAGATATTCTTTATAAAAGTTAAGAGTTAGAATCAGAATCAGAATCAGAATGAGCTTTATTGCCAGGTATGTTTACACATACGAGGAATTTGTTTTCATGACAGAAGCTTCCACAGTGTAACAGAATGACAGTGACAGAACAAAAAACACAGATAATAAAAAATAGAACAAGTAAATAAGGAATAAAAATATATAAATTGACAGTTGTATGTGCAGGTATATTACAATAGACAGTTTTTGTATGTACAGGTACTGTATATTATGTGCGTGATTAGCCACGCCTACCTAAAACGGCTCGTTCTAACACGCCCCCACATACCTACGTCACGATCTGGGAAGATTTGCATAACGCTGCCCAAATGTTCACGCAAAGAAAGAAGGCGTAACTTTTATTCTCGCTGTAGTATTGTTGACGCTGCAGCCATGTCCTGAAGACGCTGTGTGCTTCGTTGTGAAAGCGAAACTACTTTTTTTGGTCTTCCAAAAGAGGACGATATCCGCTTCGTCATGCCTAGAGCTGATCTGTGCTGGTCGCTGAGGGAATACATCAACTTTCACCGTGGACAAAGCGGAGTCCAGCCCGGGGTCGTCACTGTGGTTGCCGCTTATTTGACCCAAATATCCAGATGTGTACAGCACATTTTATGGAGGACTGTTTACTGATCCTGGGAGAGTAACGTTAGACTACAATGCCGGCAGTTCTGACTCACGTAAGTACGTTTTCTTTTAAAGGATTTGCCACTGATGATTCAAACGCGATTTGTCATTTCTCTGATCACAAATGCAGACAGAGTTTTATGTTTACGCGGCGCGATGCAATGCAATGCAACGCAACGCGTAAAAAGACAGTATAAGTCATTATAATCAGTAATTATGTCCACACTGGATGCAACAAATGCCTCATTTGTAATGGGTTTTATTGTTTATGTCTTGTCGCTCCAGCCAGACACGGCATCAACAGTATGTGAGGGGCGTAACATTTCCGTCTCACGCTTGAGGTATTCGGCCAATCACAACGCATTGGATAGCTGGCCAATCACAGCACACCTCGCTTTTTCAGAATGATGAGCTTTGTAAAAATCGACGCGTTTCAGAAAGGCTGGGCATAGAGGAGAAACAATAATGTACAGTATGTGGAAAATAATGTGTTTTTTTAACTTTAAACTGCATAAACACATTTCATTACACCAAATACACAAAATAATGTTCTTTTTAGCAGCATGACCCCTTTAAATATAAAAAACGTACTTACAGTCTGTGAGTCAGAACAGCCAGCATTGTTGTCTTCTCTACCAGGATCAGGAAACAGTCCTCCATATAATGTGCTGTACACATCTGAATATTTGGGTTGAAGTGTTCTGGAACAGTGTTGTAAATACAACTTAACCACTGATTTCTAGTCGTGTCTATTTTTGGAAGGCCAAACAAAGTAGTTTCGCTTTCACAACGAAACACAGCGTCACACACGACGGCCTAGAGTGAGCAGAGGCTGGGGGCTAGAGTGAGGAACGGCCGGAGGGCTAGAGTGAGCGGAGGCCGGTGGGCTTGAGAACGGCGCAGCCGGCGGATTCGACGAAGGAGCGTCCGGAGGGCTTGCGGCAACCACATGTGACGACCCCGGGCTGGACTCCGCTTCATCCATGGTGAAAGCCAATCCGGCGATCCACAGTGCAAAGTTGTTGTATTTCCTCAGCAACCAGCATGGATCAGCTCCAGGCATGACGAAGCGATATCGTCCAATTTTTGGATGGCCAAACAAAGTAGTTTCGCTTTCACAACGAATTACACAGCGCCTTCACGACATGGCGGCAGCGGCAACAATACTACAGCGAGAATTAAAGTTGTGCCTTCTTTCTTTGTGTGAACATTTGGGCGGCGTTATGCAAATCTTCCCACATAGTGACATAGACATGTGGGGGTGTGTTAGAACGAACCGTTTTATGTAGGCGTGGTTGACTCTTAACTTTTATAAAGAATATCTCTTTGGATTTGAGACTTTATTCTTTGCAACTTTACAGATCTTCTTTATGCACCAAGAGCTTGTAACACTCCAAAGAGAAAGGAAAATTTGAAATTGCATCATATGACCCCTTTAACGCAATTAACGCATCCGCCCCACCCCAGACCTGTACGTTTCAAACAGTTGACTGTTGACATGATGCAGGGCAACAACTCACTGCATGATGTAGTCTATAATGAAGTTATATGCCCCTAAAATTTAAGATATTGGGGCAAAAAAACCCTGTATGAGTTTTTGTCTCATATATATATGTCATATGATAAGGGACATCACAAGCAGCGAAAGCAATATCACATGAGTGTTGTTTTTGTCTCGAATAGCATGAGTGCAAATATGATTTTATACAACAGTTCAGTAAACAGGAAGTTAATATTGTGTTACAGTATATTTTAGATATAGTATCATCTGTTTTTGCTCAATTTTGCCAAAGAAAATATTCCCTTTAAAGCCTGCAGAACTGTTGTGCGACACAGCAGTGATTCGTTTCTGAATGAATCTGAATTTGTTAAAACTGTAAAGCTTTTGATTTATTTCCAGATTTAAAATTGATATTGAATCCCAGAATTTCAATGTGATCTCAGACCTTTGTACCCCACTTCAGTATATATCAAAGTACCATAGTCTTACCATCAGGTACCATCACTGCACAACTGCAGATTGTGCCTCTTACTGATGATTTAAGCCTGGCATTGAAAATCCTGTTTTCTCATTATTCTCTTTGGCTCAGTCAGACCATGGTATTTTTTAGCCTGTCAATCACATTTTAATGCCATGCCATTAATCCACTCTTATGTCAGTGCCATGTGTCTTCAGTACGTTGGGCCACCAGGTTCCTACCAATAACAGAAATAACATGACCCAAAAAGTATCCTAGCATGCAATTACCGTAATGGCATTAACGGTCTACTACAGCCAGTTTTGCGGGCTTTGAAAGAGCTGTGTTTTTCCTGATTGCAGACTCTTTGGAGAGCAACGGCCTCCCACACAGGCCTTTGTTTCTGCAGCAGCACAGCAGGTCAAGGGGCTGACGGATGCTGACAGGTCTCTGGGGCTCAGGTGATTGCTGAATCTTGCCCTTTTCATCGCTGGCACAGAGCCAATGATATGAGAGCCGCAAGCTTTGCCGCTGAATACTGGTGAGTCTGATTTATGCGTAGTTGATGGAAAGATTACAAATTTAGCTTTTCCTCTTAGACTCACAAATATAGTCATATGCATTCAAAACACATTCCTCTGCTTTTTAAGTGGACTGGCTGGCTTGGATTTCATCCGTCAGTCTGTCAGTGTAATTGAGGCAACAGCCTTCAATCATCGTCTCAGAAATGACACTGCTTGTGCGGTCATAATTAAGGTGGTACTGATTTCCATGAATAATGTCTAATTCCAATTGCAGTTATGGGGGCTCATCTTTACCGTGCGGTTGCAAATAGCTTCATGTTAATTAGACCCTGTGAGCCTACAATTTTTTTATCTTAAAAATGTATTAGTAAGTGCTGAAATTAACATTAACTGAGATTAATAAATACTGTATTAAAGTATTGTTCATGTTAACTAATGTAATTTACAAATAAAACCTTATTGTAAAGTGTTGCTGACATATTAACGTTCAAACTGATTTGATAATTTTGCTGAACGAAACCGAAAGAGTCATTAAATCGTTCCAATTTCCCATCACATCCTATAGAAATGAGCTAGAAATCTTCTGTGAACAGCAGAATTTTCAGTGAAATTTGCACATAAAGGGTTAAAACATTGTTGCATATTATTCTTATGTGGGCTGAAATGACACATGGTAGAGCAAAGCAGTTTAATCTGCTGTTTTTCTGTAATGAAATGTTTAAAATGTGCAATAATGTGATTTAAAAACTGAAGACACTGTGAAACAGAATCAAGACAAAAACTGTCAAACAAAATTGAGACAAACATATAGTCAGTTAACAAATGAGAAAAGCTTAATTTGAAACAGATTACAAATGGAAACCATTTCCTCATTTTAATTAAAGGGTTAGTTCACCCAAAAATTTAAATTAGCCTGTGTTTTACTCACCCTCAAAGCATCCTAGGTGTATGTGACTGTTCCGGCGGATGACATAAGACATTGATGTTGACGTTGCATGATTAGTGACGAATGCGGAGACAAAACAAAATGCCATTCACGAAATAGAAGCACAAAATGAGGATTTGTAAAGAAAAATGGCGGAGGATTTCGATATAAGCCAAGAGGAGACTGGTTTTCCTTTGCTAAAGTAAGGAAACTTTGTTTCCTTTGCTCCTGCATTTCTCAGAGGCGCGCACATAACGCATACGTCCTGCGTCATCCGCCGGAACAGCTTCCGTGTATGACAGTCAGCGGAAGTGAGAAAAAAGTAGGTAACGCTTTAGATTACAACCCGCAAAGAACTATGTAAGTATACTGAATTTACGGTGTACATTTCTGTAATAGTGTACCTATAAAGAACATACGTGTAGGTATAAGGGAACAATGTGTTACGTTTGGGTAACAAGGGGGTAACAGCCAGATATGCAACCTGCAAAGAACTGCGTAAGTAAACTGAAGTTACAGTGTAACTTTTTTGTGATTATAGTGTACCTATTCAGTACCTCCGTGTAGGTATGAATCTTACCACCTCCGTGTAGGGAATAATATGAGAAGTTTGGGGAATAAAGGGGTAACAACCTGTAAAATTACAAATCATTTATACTGTAAGTATTTTGAAACTAAGAGGTATAATTTTCAAAGTTTTTAAATTCCTTGTTTTATTGTTGTGATTATTGTTTTTATTTTATTTTATGTAAAGCACTTTGAATTACCATTGTGTATGAAATGTGCTATACAAATAAACTTGCCTTGCCTTGCCCCCTTGTTCCATGTAGTTACAGGGTAAATGCAACATCTGCGGTCTGTAAATTAAAGTGGTGCTTTGTTCCCCCATTGTTTCATGTAGTTACAGGGTAAAAAAGTGGTGCTTGTCCCCCCCTTGTTCCATGTAGTTACAGGGTAAGTGGCAACAACAAATTGTTCTGAAACTATTGTTTATACAGTAGGTCATACATACATACATTATATATCAGGTAATGTATCAATAAACATGGTGGACTGTTTTATTTAATTCAAATATTGTTTGCAATTTACTATAGGCCTACTGCTGGGTTAAATTAACCCAAAATGGGTTTTAAAATTAAAATCACACACAATATGACAACAGTAACAACACAGGCAACAGATAGCCTAATAAAAGATTAAAATGTATTACACCAGTTCAGAAAAAAAGCAAAGCAACTCCATACTTATACAGATTATACAGTTAAACCAAATTATTTTGAAAAGCTTGTTTAAGAATAGATTTTGTTCAAGTTTTTCACCCACTGACTTAATGACTAGTTGATAAACTAGTAATGACTAGTTAAACTATTATGGCCAAAACATCACGCCTTACTGATATCAACCCAAATTGGGTCAAATCAAGCCAGTTTCCTAACCCAACAGTCTCAATTGAGCGTTTGGATTGAAACAATTACCAGCGTGTTTTATATGTGTCGGCTATAAAAAAGTACAAAGTGTATGTTTTTGCTTAATCGCTTGCAAATATAAGATTGCGATTAGTTTTCTCCTATTTTCCACACATGTTCCCATCTTAAGCACCGCAGTCACGGATTTCGTCGCACACAGAGTCGTTCACGTTTGGACTCACGTGACTTGCTGCATGCTCTCATTCACGTCCTCCACATTCATAACCCAGCTACGTCAGGTTACTTATTACTGATATCAACCCAAATTGGGTCAAATCAAGCCAGTTTCCTAACCCAACAGTCTCAATCGAGCGTTTGGATTGAAACAATTACCAGCGTGTTTTATATGTGTCGGCTATAAAAAAGTACAAAGTGTATGTTTTTGCTTAATCGCTTGCAAATATAAGATTGTAAGGTCATACATACCCCGTAATATTAGAATAGGTACCCCTTAGTTTCAAAATACTTACAGTAGAAATAATTTGTAATTTTACAGATTATTACTCCTTTA
>NW_015505309.1:482855-489987 GCF_001515645.1 Sinocyclocheilus grahami | reverse complement strand
TTTAAAATTAAAATCACACACAATATGACAACAGTAACAACACAGGCAACAGATAGCCTAATAAAAGATTAAAATGTATTACACCAGTTCAGAAAAAAAGCAAAGCAACTCCATACTTATACAGATTATACAGTTAAACCAAATTATTTTGAAAAGCTTGTTTAAGAATAGATTTTGTTCAAGTTTTTCACCCACTGACTTAATGACTAGTTGATAAACTAGTAATGACTAGTTAAACTATTATGGCCAAAATATCACGCCAATAAACACACAGTAATAAACACTGAAAGTCAAGATTAAACTGTGTATTATAGCGAACTGACAGGATTTTACCGTCTTTGATTTACCGTTTTGATCCACGTCCTCAAGCACCATTTTGACTAACGTTCTTAGTTCAGTTCCCGGTTTTACCGCTCATCAGTCGCTGCTCAATGTTGTGAGAACATACTCGGACAAAACCCTCCAGTTTTAAAAGAACACAAGAACAAAAATCTCTCTCCTCTTCGTGTCGATTAGTTTTCTTGTATTTTCTACACATATTCCTGTCATGAGCGCCGCAAACACGGATAGACTCGTCTCATGCGCCATTCCAGCTGTTTCCAGTTCGCGCTCACCACATTCACTGCTGCAGTTTTAAAGGAACACGTCCAGACAGTTTCAAAGTTGTCCCTCGTCTGCGCTTCGATTAGTTTTCTCCTATTTTCCACACATGTTCCCATCTTAAGCACCGCAGTCACGGATTTCGTCGCACACAGAGTCGTTCACGTTTGGACTCACGTGACTTGCTGCATGCTCTCATTCACGTCCTCCACATTCATAACCCAGCTACGTCAGGTTACTTATTACTGATATCAACCCAAATTGGGTCAAATCAAGCCAGCTTCCTAACCCAACAGTCTCAACCGAGCGTTTGGATTGAAACAATTACCAGCGTGTTTTATATGTGTCGGCTATAAAAAAGTACAAAGTGTATGTTTTTGCTTAATCGCTTGCAAATATAAGATTGTAAGGTCATACATACCCCGTAATATTAGAATAGGTACCCCTTAGTTTCAAAATACTTACAGTAGAAATAATTTGTAATTTTACAGATTATTACTCCTTTATTCCCCAAACGTTGCATATTGTTACCATATTCTTACACGTAGGTACTGAATAGGTACACTGCAATTACAAAAAAGTTACGCTGTAAATTCTGTTTACTTACGCAGTACATTGCAGGTTGTAATCTAAAGCGTTACCAAAAAGTGTTTATTAAGTTTGAAATATGGATATTTATCTTACAAAAATGCATGGATTCGCTACAGGAGGCCTTTATTCAGGGACGTTTTATTACGGATGCGCGCACTTTATTTCACGTCTTCTGAACTGTTGACAACCAACACCCGCTTACCCCCATTGAAAGGCTTGGAGGGGCCAGGACAATTTTTAATATAACTCCGATTGGATTCGTCTGAAAGTAGAAAGTCACATACACCTAGGATGCTTTGAGGGTGAGTAAAACACAGGCTAATTTTCATTTTTGGGTGAACTAACTCTTTAAGTAAATTGAGCAGAAATCAAGTTTTGAAAGCAAGCTCATAGTGTATTTTCATCTATTTGCAGTAGTTCCAGGTTGGATTGTCCCGCGGTCTTCTGAGCAGAAAATGATTTGTCTATTACCGTAAGGGTTATCCAGTCAGACACCCAGAGGTCACTGATGACAACCAGGTTCCCTGGCAGCGATTGAGTCAGTACTGGGGCACTCCAGCTCTCTAACCGCTCTCAGACACGTCTGGCCGTGGGCTCCACTCATTTTGATGGATGAATGTTTATGGGCTAGTTTGGCTCTGATATCTTAATGGATGTGCTCCTCTTGGGGTAGCAGGAGTGCTTTCTGTTGGACAAGTGGATGGATTTATCATCCGTCACGCTGGAGAGGCTGCAGCATGCTGCGTACCATGCTCATGCTGCCCTGCTGTAACCCACTATGATGTCAGAGATAGAAAGCAAGCTACTATTAGGTCTGTCAGAGACATTTATGTAAGAGCAGCACTGTAATGCCATTACAAATGTCAAGAAATTCAAAGGATACAACCAGAACAGCTGCTCTGATTTCTTAAATGGAAGTTTAGAGGGTGGTCCGACAGTGTGTTTGACTCATGCCCCGATGGCAGACCCCCTTCAGGAGAACATTCTGCCACACGTCAGTCACGTTATGTTTTTGTCTCCTCAGCTGCTTGTGTGCAGGGACATCTGTTCCGCCGATGCTTCAAGGTGCCTCCGACATTCCCCAAAGGCCTGAAATGGAGAACCCGGCACTCTGGAAACAAATGAGTTCTTGGATCCATGTTGTCTCTGCTGACCCTCCTGTCGCTGTAACTGACTTTTGTCTGGAAAGATAGTACCGCTTGCACAAGACGCAGTCAAATCACAATGGGGTGAAAATAGAACAAGCCGTTTGAGATGCGGTTACTGTGCAACACAAGCTCTGATAATTTTTTGTTTTGTTGTTTACAATGGTTTTGTCATCTATTAAACAGTCTTGGGTGAAATGACATACATTATGGTAAGAAATAGTTCACCCAAAAATGAAAATCTGATATTGTTTACTCACCCTCATGCCATTCCAAACCTTTATGACTTACACTGCTTTCTTCCGTGGAACATAAATGATTTAGAAAATTGCTGTTCTTTTAAACTTTCTACTTTCAAAGAAGAATAAAAAAAAAAGTTTCAACATTGATAATATTAAGAAAAGTTTCTTGAGCACCAAATCAGCATATTAGAATAATTTCTGAAGGATGATGGGACACTGAAGACTGGAGAAATGATTCTGAAAATTAAGCTTTGCCATCACAGGAATAAATTAAATTTTAAAATAGAATAAAATAGAAAGCAGATATTTTAATAATATTACAGTAAAAATATTTCACAATATTACAGTTTTTACTGTATTTTTGATCAAATAAATGCAGCCTTGGTGAGCATAACAGACTTTTTTTCAAAAACATAAAGTACCGATATAAAGTACCCAAATATTTGAACCATAGTGATCAATGACTTTCATCATATAACAAAAATATAAGTTTATTATAGTTTACTAAAACTGAAACTAAAACCATAAAAAAGGTT
This sequence comes from Sinocyclocheilus grahami, assembly GCF_001515645.1. Taxonomy (NCBI): domain Eukaryota; kingdom Metazoa; phylum Chordata; class Actinopteri; order Cypriniformes; family Cyprinidae; genus Sinocyclocheilus; species Sinocyclocheilus grahami. The sequence continues at coordinate 486,873 of NW_015505309.1, read as the reverse complement.
TGTTACTTACAATAAAATAAATGCAACTAAAATAAAATACAATAACTTAAAATATGTAAACTTTTTTTTATTTCAGCTATTTCCCAAGGCAACATATCTTATTTTAATTTAGCTTAACTTTTTGTAGTAAAATAATCAAAACAAAACCTGAAATAAAATTAATAAAAACTATATACACACATAACCCCCCCCCCCCAAAAAAAGGTAAACATAACACAAAATTACTATTACTTTAACCAAATTTAAAATTAAAACAAAATATAAAAATAAATAATTTAAAATATAATAGCACCTCAATAATACCACGATAATACTGAAATAAATTTGAAACATTTTCCACAATATTTTCTAAAGAAAGTCATTTGTAACGATATGAGCGTGTGTAAACAAGGACTGAATTTAAAGTTTTGGCTGAACTATCCCTTTTAAATGTCCACCGATGCTTATCTAGCCACAGTGAGGCTGATGATGTGCTGAGATATGGATTTCTCCCAAAGAAAGAGTCTTTTATTTCACACTCTCTCAGGCAGTGTGAGTGCCGTGTTGACACGGTCCCACTGCATCAATTAAAAATGTGTTGCTTGAGGTTAGGCTGATATGAGCAAGCAAGCACTTATTAATACTAGCCGCATAAAACTTGCACTCTCTGTAATTAACGTTGACCCTGCTGCCTTATATATACCGTTCTCAAGAAGTTGCTGTTTTGTGCAGAGACTCTGTGGTAAAGTTTCACCTTACGTATATATGTTCAGAGATGAATTGATGTAAACATCTAGTGAAGTGGGGGAAGAACACAGGGAGGAAACGGGAGCTGTTTGCTGCTCTGCATGAAGGTCATGAATGACAGTGGCATCATTGAGCTATACATATGCATATTAACATGTGAATGATCATTTCAGGAGAGAAGAGCGCTGGTGCGGTGCTTTGTGAAGAATGACATTAAGGGCTTGATTTATTGTATGTGAAAGAGCCCCTCAGCAGCTGTTAGTCAATGGAGAATTCATAATGATGCCCTGCACTTCATGCTTTAACTGAATGAGAGGAAGGCTGGAACTAAAAAGATCCGCTTTCTGTTTCATCTAGAGAGCTGTACAATGGCCTGTTGTGCATGTTTTACATGATGGAGAGCTTCTTTAGACATTCATTTAATAATTTATAATTTGTGATTTTTTTTTTTATCAACATGAAATCAAAAATTGACCGTTTATCTGTACTCATTAATGCATGTGGCTTTTACATGATTTATTGTTCCAAGTGAACACTATACAGTATATTACATTTGAAAATATATTCAAATAAAAAAAAAAAACAGATATTTTAAAACTGTAATAATATTTCACAGTAGTACTGTTTTTACTGTATTTTTGATCAAATAAATGTAGCCTTGGTGAGCATTAGAGGCGTATTTTAAAAACATTAAAAAATCTTACCAACCTTGAACAGTAGCAGTTGATTAGTTGTCTATGATGTAATTTAACTTTTTTATTTAATTTATATATACAGTATATATATACATATATATATATATATATATATATATATTGTCTTATAAAGTAGAATTATTTAGTTTGAGTGTGTTCAGATATTTTACTGGACAATTTTTTTTCTTTTGACAGTGCATGTATCTATTCCTTCTCAAGAGCCCTTCTTGATCAATGCTACTCGAGATCTCCCCCTTTTGTTTCATCTGGACAGGTTTTCCTTCCTGAAGAATACAGGCATGTATCCTTGGCCGTAGGAAAGAGAATCATCTTCTATTCTGCATCCCTGTATGTTCCATCCGGATATTTAACATGTGAAAGGAAGGAAAAAAGTACGAGGTGAGAAAAAAATCTTTACTCATTTTGCGTGATCCCTGAGAACATCATCCTCACTGCTGCTCTTTCATCCCAGACTCATGCTTTTACCTCTGCACTCGTTCTTCTTCAGGAACAGACATATGATCATGGAGGCCTCACTGTTCTGCCTTGGGATCAGCACAGTGGTGTGTGATTGATACCCGGGGCAGAATCCCAAGTGAGGGTTATTTTACACACACCTACACACTCCTTCACACTGAGATATCTACTCGCTCATACACAAAGAAATGTGCGCAAATGCATTCATTGATCAAACATCTTGACGTCTGTGTACACACATATACTGTATATATGCCCATAAGCTCTTATAGGGACATAACTGTAGAGTGAGCAATATTTACTCATATATTCTTGTTACTTTAAGTGTCGGATTGCAGAAGACAGGAAGATCAGGAGAGGTAAATAAGCATGCAGACTGGATATTAATTCAGTTTGTGGGAGATGTTTGAGTGAACAAGAGGTGGGAAACTGAGAACAAGAGAGTGCTTAACGTGATTTACCCAAGTAGGACATTCTTGTTGGTCCTGGAACAACATTTGTATCAACTAATCCGATTTTCGAGATAAGATTAGAGTTATGGATAGGGTTAAGCTCACATCTGAGGTCTACTACATTCTTAGCAACCACTTACAAAGAGCCCCTCAGCAGCTGTTAGTCAATGGAGAATTCATAATGATGCCCTGCACTTCATGCTTTAACTGAATGAGAGGAAGGCTGGAACTAAAAAGATCCGCTTTCTGTTTCATCTAGAGAGCTGTACAATGGCCTGTTGTGCATGTTTTACATGATGGAGAGCTTCTTTAGACATTCATTTAATAATTTATAATTTGTGATTTTTTTTTATCAACATGAAATCAAAAATTGACCGTTTATCTGTACTCATTAATGCATGTGGCTTTTACATGATTTATTGTTCCAAGTGAAAAAATGTGGCCCTCCAACCACCGGGATATAAAATAGTAAAAACTGCAGGTTTGTGTAAAGATGTTCTGTACATCCACCACAGAGACTTGAGTCAGCATTGTTTCACCTGCATTCTTTGTTTGGCTCTGTGATACTTCCTCGCATTTCTGTATATCGAGGGCTCCAGTGGCCCACTAATTAAACTGACATTGGCATCAGTCTCTTGCCCATGGGCCGTCATGTTGATAAGGCCATTATGGGGGTGGGTGTTGTGATATGTGGTGGCCATGGTCCTCCTGCCAGCATCAGATGTTCAGAGATCAGAGTGTGAGCGTCTGCAGCGCCTGTTCCCAGATCAGAAGGATTCGCCAAGCTCTACTGCTCCAGCAGTGCTGAGATAACAGCAGACAGATGCACCCCAATGTGCCTGACACTATTGATAATGAACACACACACGCTGGCCTAACACTGTGCAAGCAACAAGCAATTTGTAGACAGTGAATGTGAAACTCCTGCGCAATGTGACACAGTTAAAGCTGGGGTTTGGTGTTCCCCCTCGGTGGTTATGGATGAAGGATGAAGACGAGGATGAAGACGAAACAGTTCAGCACTGTAAAAATACAAGAAATGTCTATGCCTCAATTTTAGGACACCTAGACATGTCATACATGCAGCATACTTTGAATATTACATATTTGTTTGCATCAAATAAATCATAGAATTATTGATGACTTAGGCTGTTTTTTATACCCTATTAGGACAATTTATCCTGGGAGATACAACTCGTAAAATCCCAAATATAACAAATATAAAAAAAATTCCTTTGAATATGTTTTACTTAAGTCCAGATGAAATAAGAAGTGACAAGAAATGATTTTTTTGCCGATCATTTTCTACTCTTGCCTTTTTAGGGTTAACTTATTCTATTTCAGCTAGTTGCCCAGGCACCATTTCTCATTTTATTTTAGTTTAACTTGAAGTACAAAAATAACTAAAACTGAGAAAAGAAGTAGAAGAAGAAGAACGTCTTGGTTATGTATGTAACCCTCGTTCCCTGAAGGAGGGAACAGAGACGTCACGTCTGATGACCGACGAATTGGGATCTCGCTTAGAGGGACCAATCTACTTCGAGTGTAAACTAAACGAGCCAATGCACATTGGCATGCGATTATTGCATCCAGCTGCTGCTAATCACAGCGTGAGTATAAGTAGGCAGCAGATGCAGCGCATATTCAGGTTTTCGCTGAGGAGCCGAG
>NW_015505309.1:464124-474995 GCF_001515645.1 Sinocyclocheilus grahami | reverse complement strand
ATCAAATAAATGTAGCCTTGGTGAGCATTAGAGGCGTATTTTAAAAACATTAAAAAATCTTACCAACCTTGAACAGTAGCAGTTGATTAGTTGTCTATGATGTAATTTAACTTTTTTATTTAATTTATATATATATATATACATATATATATATTGTCTTATAAAGTAGAATTATTTAGTTTGAGTGTGTTCAGATATTTTACTGGACAATTTTTTTTCTTTTGACAGTGCATGTATCTATTCCTTCTCAAGAGCCCTTCTTGATCAATGCTACTCGAGATCTCCCCCTTTTGTTTCATCTGGACAGGTTTTCCTTCCTGAAGAATACAGGCATGTATCCTTGGCCGTAGGAAAGAGAATCGTCTTCTATTCTGCATCCCTGTATGTTCCATCCGGATATTTAACATGTGAAAGGAAGGAAAAAAGTACGAGGTGAGAAAAAAATCTTTACTCATTTTGCGTGATCCCTGAGAACATCATCCTCACTGCTGCTCTTTCATCCCAGACTCATGCTTTTACCTCTGCACTCGTTCTTCTTCAGGAACAGACATATGATCATGGAGGCCTCACTGTTCTGCCTTGGGATCAGCACAGTGGTGTGTGATTGATACCCGGGGCAGAATCCCAAGTGAGGGTTATTTTACACACACCTACACACTCCTTCACACTGAGATATCTACTCGCTCATACACAAAGAAATGTGCGCAAATGCATTCATTGATCAAACATCTTGACGTCTGTGTACACACATATACTGTATATATGCCCATAAGCTCTTATAGGGACATAACTGTAGAGTGAGCAATATTTACTCATATATTCTTGTTACTTTAAGTGTCGGATTGCAGAAGACAGGAAGATCAGGAGAGGTAAATAAGCATGCAGACTGGATATTAATTCAGTTTGTGGGAGATGTTTGAGTGAACAAGAGGTGGGAAACTGAGAACAAGAGAGTGCTTAACGTGATTTACCCAAGTAGGACATTCTTGTTGGTCCTGGAACAACATTTGTATCAACTAATCCGATTTTCGAGATAAGATTAGAGTTATGGATAGGGTTAAGCTCACATCTGAGGTCTACTACATTCTTAGCAACCACTTACAGTTTATCTGATTTTTTGGGGGTGGTTTAGGCTTAAAGACATAGTTCACCCAAGAATGAACATTTTGTCATCATTTACTCACCCTCAAGTTGTTCCAAACCTGTGTGAGTTTTTTTCTTCTTCTATTGAACACAAAAGAAGATATTTTGAAGAATATCTATAACCAAACACTTGAGCCATTGACTTCCATGGTATTTCATAAATGATGACAGAATTTTCGTTTTTGGTGAAATCACAGGTGCAGTCACAGCTTTCCGTTCAAAGTGAAAGACGTGATGTGTAGCCAAGTATGGTCTCCCATACTTGGAATTTGTGCTCTGCATTTAACCCATCCAAGTGCACACACACAGCAGTGATAAGTGAACACACACACACACACACACACACACCGTGAACACACACCCAGAGCAGTGGCCAGCCATTTTTGCTGCAGCGCCCGGGGAGCAGTTGAGGGTTCGGTGCCTTGCTCAAGGGTCTCACATCAGTCGTGGTATTGAAGGTGGAAGAGAGCACTGTACATTCACTTCCCCCACCTACAATCCCTGCCGGACCTGAGACTCGAACCTGCAACCTTTAGGTTACAAGTCCGACTCACGACTGCCCCATTTTTTAATTTCATGACCAACTTGAATTTTTCCGTCTTCATGCAAGACTCCAAATTACACAGATTGAAAATTTCGCAGTGTTAAATGTGATCACACCTTTAGGGATAGTTAACCCAAAAATAAAAATTGTCCTAATTTCCTCACATCACAATGTTTTTTTTTTCTTCTGGAAAAACACAAAAGAATATATTTTAAAGAATTTTTAAAGTTATCTTTTCATATTATATCGTATTTCATATTTAGTTTTTTATCATATTAAATTTTCAAGTTCTAAAAAGAATATAAACTAAAGTAGAATTAACCTGATCTATACGGCTCGACTGCTGTACTGTAAGCATCAAAATCTCTTTGTGGGATACAAGCTGAAATGTATGCATTCATACACTCTTAAATCAAAACATTGATTAACACACTATTTCGTCATTTTATTCACAATAACCAAGTTTGGAGTTGGCATAAGAAGAGATATACCAAGTCTGCAATTTTTTAAATCAAAAATACAGTAAAAACAATAATATTGTAAAATATTAGTACAATTTCAAATAACTGTTTTCAATTTTAATATGTTTTAAAATGTAATTAAAGGGGTAGTTCACCCAAAAATTTTAATTCTGTCATTAATTACCCTCATGTCGTTTCAAACCCATAAGACCTTCGTTCATCTTCGGAAAACAAATTAAGATATTTTTGATGGAATCTGAGAGCTGTCTGACCCTGCATAGACAGCAATGCAATAGAAATGTTCCCAAGTCCAGAAACGTAGCAAGGAGATCTGTAAAAGAATCCATGTGACATCAGTGGTTCAACCATAATTTTACGAAGGAGGCCACGCTCTGTTTTTCTGTTTTTGTGCATTGCTGACCGCTTCAGCCTCCTCAGAGGAAGAGAGGTAAACACCTGCTCTCACTCGAGAAAATTTATTTATTTTTTCCGAAGTGCCTCTGTGTATCTAACTTCTCATAGTCAGAAAATGCTTAATTTTATTCCTCAGAATTAAATGCAGTCAACAAATAGAGGGGTAAATACGGTCTGGTGAGTAAGATTTACATCGAAATCGAATGACGTAGCTCGAGTTCCTGAAGAGGAACTACATAGACATTAAAAAAATAATAAAATGACAAACACAAAAATTACTAAAATTTTAACTAAAATGCAAATGGAAATTGTATATGTACTGCATATATAAAAAAACGATTCAAATTATTAACAAAAACTATAATCATATATTAATGATACTAAAATAACACTGATTGAAGTTGAAAGTGACATGAATTACTAATTCGAACACATTTTCTTTTGTAATATTCAGTGAGAAAAAAATAGGGTGGAAAACTTGGTGTGGTACTTAAATCGATAGTTGATTTCTTGATAAATGTAAAAAAAAAAAAATTAATAAAAAATGCCCTTTTAAATGTATTTAAAATGCATTATTATATAGAATTTAACCATTGCTTTTCTTTATCCTGTTGTCAAATGTATTTCTTTATCCATAATAACTTTATATTTTTTCCATTGAGGATTATTGATTAGACCATGAAAAGTAGCTAATATTTGACTATTTGAAGCATCCTAAGTGATGTCAGCAGAAAAGGAAAGTCATTTCAGAGGAAGAGCAAGTTCAAACAGTATTAGATCAAAGAGGCCACATTTTTTTCTTTAAAAAAACTAAATAATGAATCAATCACAATAAGAGTAGGAACAAGTAAAGTAAATATGGTTAGTTGTCATTTTCTGTTGACTTTTATGTTGATTTATATACTGCAGATTATGGACCAATGAAGTTTCACTGTGGGCGGGGGTTCCAAGCAATACTAAAAAATGTCATGGCTGGTTAGGACACTGTTAAAACTCAGATTTAACTGGAAGCAAATCACTTGTTTTATCATGCCATGTCTAGTGTAAGAAGAACAGCTCCCGTACCATCTATGCTTACATTTCACTCATAGTGAGATCAAAACAACATTAAGATTTTCGAAAGAGCACGTTCGGGTAGGCGCGCACACACATACACTCCCACACACACGTTCAGTCAGCATCAAACCAGCCAGACGAGGCCAGGAGGAAGCGACTGATGAGAGGACACCCGCTGTCTTCTGCTCTCGTGTGAGAAAGCTGTCAGGTTGTGTTTGTAAGATGTCAATTAAAACAGACTCCATGAATATCAGCCACCACTGCTGTTGTTCTAGCACTTTGGCCTCCATGGAAAAACTCTACAGAGGACCAGCCAAATGTTTTGCCGCTGCCAATCAATAGATCCCCCTCCAGAGCAGTAAAGGTCACTTCAGGATGAAGAAGATAAATCCCTGCTCCCCCATTCTGTACAACAGTGGCATGTGCTGGGCTTCTGAAACGAGGAGGCAAAGTGTGTAAGTATATTGACATTAGGGATACACTGATATTTCAGGGGGAATTCACCCAAAAATGAAAATTCTGTCATTATTTGCTCACCGTCATTTTGCTACAAACCTGTTTGAGTTTCTTTCTTCTGTTGAGCACAAAATAAGATCGTTTGAATCATGCTGGTAACCAAATTTGACGGTAGCCACTGACTCCATAGTATTTTTCCCCCATATTTTGGAAGTCAATGTCTACCGTCAACTGTTACCGTCAATTTTCACTTTAAATCTCTTTAAAGTTGAGATATAACTGAAGTAACAACAGGTCTTTACTTCCATGTTGTCATATACATCTGGGTGATATGGCTTAGCAAAAGGAAGAAAAAAAATTAGGGCAGGGACTTCCCTCTAGGTTCTGGCTGTTGTTGATTAGATGGAGGCAGATCAGAATGCGAACTTGCTGTCAATTTTAAGAAAGTGAGGGTTTGAAGTGGAATAAATAAAAGTCCGCTATACGTAATCACATAGAAGTCTGTCATTTTACTGGGGGATTGATATTTTAATAAAAAATTACAAGGTCAAAACTGAAAAAGTTTACCTATGCATGTATGAATTGTTCACAATAAGATCAATAACATGCATTTAGAAAATAGATATAGTGGATTCCACATCAATCAGTCTTTTATTATTTATTGTTATTAATATTCAGTTAGTAATTTTTCATTTAATATTCAGTATTTAAAATGACCTGATTGATACCAATAATTGATTTTATGGCTGATAACCCAAAAATGGCAGTATAATTTTATACTATTTTAGTAGAAGCATAATTATTATAATATTTAACAAATAATTAACTTACAATCAATTATAAAAATAAATAAATAATAAAACAATTAAAAACTTTTGCGATTACTATTAACATTTTGAATTTACCAGTTTCAATTCCATCACATTTAAAATTATATGGTGAAAATTATTATGGTGAAAATGACATTTTAAATGTTTTTTGTACATTAAATAGAATTGAATTTTTACATTTATTACTGAATATTTGTGAATTTAGCATCAAAACATTATGATTGAAATTAAGACATATATTTTCAAAGAGATTTGTATATTTTTAATAAGATCACTTTTAATTTTGAATGAGCGTGTAATGCCAGAAATAGTCATCTAAATGTAAAAATAGGTGAAACTAGGAAAAAAATAGGTGGATATTGGATCATTAAATATCCAATATTTGTTAATATAATCTGTATCTAATATGTACCTATATTGCTAATTAAAAAAATGCTAATATTGGGCGATAACAAATATGATAGAAAAATGTTGTGCATCTCTAGTTTCTGTTGGCTGTCATTTTGATGTGAATTTATAACAAAGCATCAACAATTCCCTCCCTGTGCACCTCTGCTCAAACTAGGGCGGAAAACTGCAAACACAGGATTTTCGTCCTTCTTTTCAACATTCCTTCACCTTCCCTCCACTAATACATGATAGATGAGCTGTGGGTTGATCTGCTAATTAGCTTCTACATGTCTCCGGTAGCCGGTTGGTGGAGGATGCTGGGACACTGGCTTTTGTTGTTTCTTGCCAGGGTCCCAGATGGGAGGCGGTAATTTTACGCCCCATATCCATTAGTGATATGCCACGCGAAAGACAGAAGTCAAACTCAGTTAGATGATACCAAGTTGTCAACATGAGAGTTTGACTGCAGCCTGAGGCAAACCGATCCCTGACTGACCTCCCCCTGTTTACTCTACAAGGCCAGGAAGAGAGAGAGAGAGAGAGAGTGTGTAGTGATATGCCACGCGAAAGACAGAAGTCAAACTCAGTTAGATGATACCAAGTTGTCAACATGAGAGTTTGACTGCAGCCTGAGGCAAACCGATCCCTGACTGACCTCCCCCTGTTTACTCTACAAGGCCAGGAAGAGAGAGAGAGAGAGAGAGTGTGTGTGTGTGTGTGTGTGTGTGTGTCATTTTTAATGTGAGGCTGGGCATTGAATTCGCATAGATACAACAACCCCAATGGCCTCTGATGTGGTCTGACTTGAATGTATAATTCTGAACCCTCAGGTGTGAATGTTACTAAGGAAGAGATGAGTAGAATTGGCAGTGTGGTAGGATATTGCATCCCATACAAACAAGAAACCTAAAACATACATATATCACTGGCTATCTTCGACCAAGATTACTTTAAGTGCATCAAAAGGAGGTGCTAAAGTCCCTAAATTCATTATATTGATAGCCTGAAGCCCTTTGTGTCCCTCATGAGCTACGTTTTGTAATCTCGCAAAACTCTCACTCCTCAGAAAGTTCCCCTGTGTGAAAGCTCTTGTTCAATAGAGCTAATTCATACATTTAAAATCACTGATAAAATGAAAAGTAATTTCTGGGGCTTTTTCATTCCTCATTCGCTCAATTCAAAACTCATTGAGATGCTCTTGAGCTCTCATTGTTTGTCTCACTGGATTTGGAAGTGTTGAATAGAAGCTGTTAGATCTCCCACTGCATGTCTACTTTGAGTTAGGTCAATGTATATGCTACTGTAATATCTAAAGATAGTGGGGCTCCATGGAAACTGACAGTATAGTCTGCTTCTGTTTTTGTGAATTTGAATGGCATTTCATGGCAGTCTTTGATGGAAATGACAGTGGTGGAATTTACATTTTAACATTTAGGGGGAAAAAAACGTATATACTAAGGATAATTGGTAACACTTTACAATAAGGTTCATTAGTTAAACATTAGTTAATGTATTAATTAGCATGAACTAACCATGAGCAATACATTTGTTACTGTATTTACTAATCTACGCTCACGTTAGTTAATAAAAATACAGATGTTCATTGTTAGTTCATGTTAGTTCACAGTGCATTAACTAATGTTAACAAGATTTTAATAATGTACTAGTAAATGTTGAAATTAACATTAACAAAGATTAATAAACGCTGTATAAGTGCAGTTCATTATTAGTTCATGTTAACTAATGTAGTTAACTAATGAACCTTATTGTAAAGTGTTACCGGATAATTTTGCTTGCATTTTATATATCCTAAATACGCAATATTAAATAAAATTTTCACACAGTTTTCAAATTTGACAAAATTACAGGAAAATTATGCAATATATATATATGTGTGTGTGTGTGTGTGTGTGTGTGCTCTGTCTGCAAGTGTTTCTGATATTTTACTTTGATGCCATCTCAAGTTTTATATGTATAAAATGGTTTGATTAGATAATTATAGTTTTAAAGATAATTAGTATTTTATTACAAATTAAAAAAAATAAAAAATAATATATATATATATATGGCATAGTAAAAAAAAATCATGTGACCTTTATATAACAAAAAGGAAATAGAAGTCTGTTGTTTTAATAAAGAAAACCCAAAGTTGAAGAAATACCCACCTACCAAGGAGTTTTGCAATGGATCAAGGCACTTTTTCATGTCTTCAAATCATATTGCCACATCACATTCACATTTTGCCTTTATTATTTTCATAGAAAATGATTCTTAATTATGACCTGCATTTTTGAAGGCAAAGTTTCTGATTGGCAATTTCCTACCACTTAATGTTTCGAGTCTTTTAACAGTTCAACACTTTCTCCTTGTTACTCAATTCCAGGATGTAACCAAGGGCTCTTGCTAAATCGGTTTTAATCAGATATTTGAAACAACAGCTGATTGAATTACATTGTGAATTAATTTAAGTTACTGATGAGCTCATAAAATCCATCAAGGATTGGAACGACGATAGCGCCTTAATTCATGTCTGTATTTCATACTCTGGGCTAAGCTAACCCAACCATCTCTGGCTGCAATTCGGCATATGAAACTATCCTTTATGTATAGTTTAATGGGGTATATTTGGACTTAATCACAACACTAGCGTGACACTTTAATATGGCGTAGGTGTCATCAAATAGTTATATCCACACTGTCTCCATGAGGTACAGCTAATAAAGTGCTATTTCTCGCTTTAATCCCACTTTTAAAGGTCTCCAGCATCACATGGGCGGGAATCTGTTGTGAGATGGGCTGTCAGCTCACAAGAAAGGTGTCTGGGCTGGTTGTGCTTTTGGAGACATGTTGGCCCAGGTGATGAAGTATGGCGCTGCAGGTTCTGTACTTTCATCCAGTTCAATCAGGCTCAACGTGGATGGCTTTCACAGTAAGGAGCCTCCCCATCCGTCAGTTCAACCCCACACCAGTTTTCATGTCACTCTCCATGATGGTCGATTAGGCCTCTCAGTGGAAAGTGCTAGTTCTTTTCTGGCAGGTGTATGGTGAGTTTCCTTCCCATGCTAAAATCATCACTGGCTGCTTTTTGCCGCTTGACAGGTGCTGCAAATAAATGAGGACTTTTACAATTGCTCTGTGCGTCTGGTTCATACCTTTTAGAGGTGAGGGACATATTTTGTTGTGCTTTTAAGAATAAATAATCACTTTTCACTGTGTTTTTAACTGTTTTCTCTTTTTACTCCTTGTGAATCACCTTGACAGATAGAGTATTTTTGTATTTATTCCCTCCCAGAATCATAATAAAATGTTTTTCATCTCCAATGCCTTTTCAGAAACATCTTTTAAAATAGTGTGAGGATGTGAGTAATTTCACTATTCAATATTCTGGTTTCCCTGAGCTACTTGAAGAAGGACTTCTCCTTCTTTCTGTGTTTGTATGGGGAAAATGAGATTGCTTGCTAGGGTGATGAGACTCCAAATGGCTGTAATTTCTCCTGGAATCAGATGAAAGTGGCCGCGTTGCCTGCAAACTCAGAGTAGCCCAGGGCAGCGATCAGCACTCACAATTTTCCTCTTGTCCTCTCTGCTGTTATTGTATGACTCTCTGGAGGGCCTCTCATCTTATCTGCAGCTCCGACCGCAGGACCGTGCAGGAAGGCAAAGCCATCTTCTATAACTCCTCATCTGGGCTGAGTGATGGAGCGCCGGTCGGTGAGGAGGTTAGCACAGATGCTGCAGTAGATCATCCACTAGACTTTTTCAGTTCAGCACTCAGGCCTATACATCAGCATGAGTGTGTGTGTGTGTATGTGAGTATGTGGGTGGATGATGTATCTGCTTTCATGTGTATGTGCTGTAATTGATGTCACACATGTTTATAGTCACATTTTAGCATAACTCATGTTCTGAGTATCTAATTTGCTTCTGTTTGTCTCAGTCTCATGCCTTTCGTCTTCTCCAGAAATTCTCCTCCACACGTTCCTTAATCTTTGCCTGCTGTCTCCTACGAAATGCACGATGGTAACCATGGTAACGCAGCACCTGAGCAGGAAATACCCACTCCAAACCCACTGAAAGCAAATTCTAGCCTTGTAGCCACGTGCTGATGTCTGTTAACAATTCATAATATAGGGTTTCTGTTCCTCATCTCATTTCAGAAGTCAGAAAAAGCTTTATTGCCAATTAAGTTTACACAAGAAATTTGTCTTGGCAACAGGAGCTTCCAGTGCAGAAGGAAGTACAGACATAGTGCAAACATACGTGATAGTGCAGACATACATATGAATTACACAGTAAAGAAGAAATTTAACACTAATATAAGAAAAACAGAAAATTAAATAATGCAATATAATACAGAAGTAGAAGAGAAAAACATATTGTAAAGATCAATCCACTGAAGGCGAGCATAAGTGAGAACCCAAGTGCAGTTTATTTACAGAGTGATCCAAACATCCAAACAATAATCCGAGACACAGACTTGACATGAACAGACTTGACTTGACTTGAACAGACATAGCATGAGCAGACTTGACATAAACAGACTAGACTCACCAACAGCAGGTTAAATACATTCAATACACGACAAAGGCACAATGGGAACATGAAGGCTACTTATAGCAAACAAGAGGGTCACATGACAAGAACAAACCTATGGGAAACAAGACACATGACTAGGACAACCAATCAGAACATGACAGACAAGGGAATCACATGACTAGACAATAACCAAATGAGAGCATGACACATACACCAGGCAGAGAGACATGAGGCAAGGGAAGCATGACACAAACAGGGACCATGAAGGCCGTGGCAGGACAGACAGGGAGTTCAAAAAACGGCCTCCATAGTCATGACAGGGCAGACAGTGAGTTCATGGACGGCCTCCATGGCCGTGACAGGGCAGGCAGTGAGTTTGTGAACGGCCTCCTTGGCCGTGGCAGGACAGACAGTGAGTTTGTGAACGGCCTCCTTGGCCGTGAAAGGACAGACAGTGAGTTCATGAACGGCCGCCATGGCCATGACAGGGCAGACTGTGGGTTCATGAACGGCCTCCTTGGCCGTGGCAGGACAGACAGGGAGTTCAAAAAACGGCCTCCATAGTCATGACAGGGCAGACAGTGAGTTCATGGACGGCCTCCATGGCCGTGACAGGGCAGGCAGTGAGTTTGTGAACGGCCTCCTTGGCCGTGGCAGGACAGACAGTGAGTTTGTGAACGGCCTCCTTGGCCGTGAAAGGACAGACAGTGAGTTCATGAACGGCCGCCATGGCCATGACAGGGCAGACTGTGGGTTCATGAACGGCCTCCTTGGCCGTGGCAGGACAGACAGGGAGTTCAAAAAACGGCCTCCATAGTCATGACAGGGCAGACAGTGAGTTCATGGACGGCCTCCATGGCCGTGACAGGGCAGGCAGTGAGTTCGTGGACGGCCTTCTTGGCCGTGGCAGGACAGACAGTGAGTTTGTGAACGGCCTCCGTGGCCATGACAGGACAGTCTGTGAGTTCGTGAACAGCCTCTGTGGCTGTGGTAGGACAGACAGTGAGTTCGGAAGCGGACACCACCACCTCAGGAGGTTCT
>NW_015505309.1:420179-464114 GCF_001515645.1 Sinocyclocheilus grahami | reverse complement strand
ATAAACACCCAACGCTCATGCATGATTCTACGCAGACGCTACACGGGTTTGTAATACATTTTGACATTTGCATCACGTAACAGTATGTGCTTTTTCTGTCTGTGTTAATCTTGCTCTTCTTGTTCACCTGGAACAGCATTGCACTCGTGATGTGAAGCGTTCGGGTACGAGTCACAATAAAAAATAAAAAAAATCAACGGCTTGTCAATGCAAGTTAAAATGGCATGTTTGCTTCAGCAAAAGTGTTTTTATCTTGTTGCTTTTTCAAAATAGGTTTAGTGTGTTATTTTTAGATGCGATAGAGCGCCACTCACTCACCCAAACTTTCATTTTCCAAACTGGTACAATACATACAACAACCAATCTCTCAACAAACTCTCTTCTATTCATTATTGATTCAGTATTGTCTCATGTCATTAGCAAGCTATAGGTGAAATGTCCACTCCAGACAAAAACAAAATCTGTCAGAAAACTTCAATATACACTGGACCAGATGGGCTTCATCTTCTGTAATAATGACATACTACACTAGATTTAATACTAGGGATGTCCCGATCACGTTATTTGTGCCTGTGTATAATATTTTTTAGGGATGTAACGGTATGAACATTTCTTATCATGATTATAGTGACCAAAATTATCACGGTTATCAGTATTATCACGGTATTGTTAAAATGTGCCGGAGATGTTAAAAAAGTACCGACACAAATCACTTCACCAAGTTTTATATTTGTTTTATACAACAAACAAATAAAATAACTTTGTTTGCATAATCACTAAAACAATAACATTACCAATAATGTTCGGATTTTAAATGACAACTTGACTGGCAACAGTTTAATAGCATGTTGAAATAGCTAATGACATAAATCTCTCAGATTTTTATTAAAATATCTCAGCTTTTCTTTTGAAGATGAAAGAACGTCTTAGATGGTTTGGAGCATCCTAAGGGTGAGTGATGACAGAATTAAAATAGTTTTGGGGGAACTATGAAATGAATTAGAACATATAGCGGTATGTACTTATTTTTAGCAGCTTCTGCAAGCGTGTATGGCGTTTGGCTTTTGGAACCTCACTGTGACTTCAGGTAAGACTTAATTAACGTTATTTGTCTCTGCCAGTCGTGTTTTTGACACATGCATTGGCAGAAAAAATAAAATAAAATAAAATTAGTCATTATAACATGTACAAAATTAACATTCTTTTATTTGCAAAATGAAGTTGTTTATTTATTTATTTCTGATTTGGCTTCATTGTAATGAGGTTAATGATCTTTGAAAAACCATGATTATGAACATACAATTACTTTGTCTTGAGCTGATTAGCCAACTGTGGTAGTGTTCGCTGATTGGTGTCTCTATTTGTTCAAACTTGACAACCTTATCGCCTTTATTTTCTAATATATATTTCTCATTACAGATAAGAACAAAGATTAAATTGTAATTTACTTGCATAGAATATTATTCTTGGATATTCTGAAATGTACCATATTTATATATGATTTGACATTATTTGATCTTTATTTTATTCGTCATATGTGGTGTTGCCCTGCTTACACGTACAATTGCTGTTTGTCAGATTTCATGAAAATTAAGAAAAGTACCACTTCTCTAGCTGAATCTGGGTTTGCCTTTGTGTGCAATTAAAGACAGTGGACTAAGACCATGCATTGGCTATCGTGGGTAAAATAAACTACCTTAAATATCCCCTGCTGACCTTTGAGTATGACTATGGGGTCAAAGTCTTCGGCCTCACTACCAGCCTGGCAGTTTTTCAAGTCCTGGTTAAAGCCATTCTTAACATGCTTTACTGATATGTACACTATGTGTGTGCCTCGATGATATCTTCATTTTTTTTCCAGAGCTGAGGCTGAATATATTCAGCTTGTGAAAAGAGTGCAACAATGTCTCCTAGCAATTGATTTGTGTACCTAAAGTAAGTGACACATCTCTTCTGTTTCATTACTTGGTTGTCATCTCATCAAACATAATGGCCATGCATCAGTAAGATCAAGGCAGTGTCTAGACAGCTCTGAGCAAAATTACGCAGGTGTTGCACTCAATGCAACTTTGTCTTTTCTGAAATTCATCATTAAAACCAAGATTGAACCTTGTTTTTTTTCCGATTTCAGTTTTGTATCAAAGAACACAAAAAGCCAGAGAGTCTCATACCACAGTTCATGAACGTTCAATGCCAGTATTGCACTGGATTTTGTTATTTTTACAACTGAGTGTTTTTTTTTTTTTGCATTTGTTATCAGTCATGGAAGTGACAGCAGAGACAAACGACATGTTCGTGCTGTAATCAGCCTTGGCTCTAGACTTTTTTGAGTGTTTGGGGAGGAGAAGAGGGACAGTGAAATGAAATGGGTGCGACTGGCACAGTGAAGTGGCGGACAGACAGACTAGTGACATAAACTATTCAAATATTTAAAATATATAAATAATAGGTCTGTTGATTTAACATGTTAATTTGGCCGATCGGGGAGCCATGGCGGAGCAGGCAGAGCAGGGCGGCCGGGTGATAACGGCAGAGCAGGAAGCCACGGCGGTGCAGAGACATGGACAGACCACTTGCCTGTGACCGAACAAGCAGAGAGTTCTTGAATGGCCTCCTTGGCCATGGCAGGACAGACAGTGAGTTCAAAAACGGCCTCCATAATCATGACAGGACAGACAGTGAGTTCATGAACGGCCTCCTTGGCCGTGGCAGGACAGACAGTGAGTTCAGAAACGGCCTCCGTGGCCGTGACAGGGCAGACAGTGAGTTTGTGAAAGGCCTCCGTGGCAAGACAGTTTGTGAGTTCGTGAACGGCCTCTGTGGCCGTGACAGGGCAGACAGTGAGTTCGGAAGCGGACGCCACCACCTCAGGAGGTTCTGCAGCGGATGCCGCCACCTCTGAAGGTTCTACAGCGGAAGCTACCACTTCTGGAGGCACAGGAAAGGCCCTTGGAGCGGACTCGTGGATAGGAGAGGGCTCGTGGACAGGAGAGGCCTCTGGAGCGCAATGTGCAGCCCACACGCTCAAAATGGCGACCGCCATTACAGGAAGGGCAGCAGAGTGTGGCATGACCTCTACGATGGCGGGGCTTGAAAGCGCTGATGTTACCGCGATGCCTGCAGCTCGCACTAACATCAGAGGTGGGTCCATCACACTAGCAATCAGTCTTTTGAGTCTTGGCCCAAGCTCCGCGTTCGCAGGAGCTTGGATACTATAGCCCCCCCAAAAAAAGTCCTTAGGGGGAATCTTCGTGACGTGGAGAGTCTCAGCCGTGGCGGCCATCTTGGCAGGGGACTCAGCCGTGGCGGCCATCTTGTGAGCAAGCTCTGGCTTGGCAGACGTGACGTGAGCAGGCTGTGGCTTTGGCGACGGGGCGGGGGGAGGCCGTGGGGTTGGCGGCAAGGACGGGGGGGGGCGGAAGAGGGTCACATGACAAGAACAAACCTATGGGAAACAAGACACATGACTAGGACAACCAATCAAAACATGACAGACAAGGGAATCATATGACTAGACAATAACCAAATGAGAGCATGACACATACACCAGGCAGAGAGACATGAGGCAAGGGAAGCATGACACAAACAGGGACCATGAAACAATTACAAAATAAAAGACATGGAAAACATGAACATGAAACAAAACACCACATTACACATATAATTGATTTAATGAATGTACAGATATGTTATTTACAAGTGTACAGTTATGTAGTTTACAAATGTACAAATTGTTCTTGTGCCTGGCTGTTCTGGTGCTCTGTAGTGCCAACCAGAGGGCAACAGTTGAAAGAGAGAGTGGGCTGGGTGTGAGGGGTCCAAAGTGATTTTCTTAGCCCTTTTCTTCACTCTGGAGGTGTAAAGATCTTGGAGGTTGGGCAGGAGAGAACCAATAATCTTCTCAGCAGTCCTGACTGTCCGTTATAGTCTCTTGATGTCTGATTTGGTTGCTGAACCAAACCAGACAGTTTTGGATGAACACAGGACAGACTTGATGATTGGCGAGAACTGTTTCAGCAGCTCCTGTGGCAGGTTGAATTTCCTCAGTTGGTGAAGGAAGTACAACCTCTGCTGGGCCTTTTTAGCAATGGAGTCTATGTGAGTGTCCCACATCAGGTTCTGAGAGATGGTGGTGCCCAGGAACCTGAATGACTCTACTGCAGCCACAGTGCTGTTCATGATGGTGAGTGGGGGGAGTGCAATGGGGATGAAATCCACGATCATCTCCACTATTTTGAGTGTGTTCAGCTCCAGGTTGTTGTGACTGCACCAGACAGCCAGCTTTTTAACCTCCTGTCTGTAAGCAAACTCGTCTCCATTGCGTATGAGGCCGAAGATGGTAGTGTCATCTGCAAATTTTAGGAGCTTGACAGAAGGATCTTTTGCAGTGCATTCATTCATATACCGGGTGAAAAGCAGTGGGGAGAGCACATGTCCCTGAGGGGTGCCCGTGCTGATCGTGAGAGTCCTGGATGTGAGTTTACTCAGCCTCACTAGCTGCTGCCTGTCTGTCAGGAAGCTGGTGATCCACTGACAGATTGGGTTGGGCACAGACAGCTGGGTCAGTTTGTCTGAGAGAAGGTCAGGCATGATGGTATTAAAGGCCAAACTGAAGTCTACAAAAACAAGATCCTTGCATAAGTCCCAGGTCTATCAAGGTGTTGCAGAATATAATGCAGTCCCATGTTGACTGCATCATCCACAGAACTGTTTGCTTTGTAGGCAAACTGAAGAGGATTCAGAAAGGGTCCAGTGATGTCCTTCAGGTAGGCCAACACCAGTCTCTCAAATGACTTCATGACCACAGACATGAGAGCAACAGTTATTTAGTCGTTAAGTCCAGTGATTTTGGTTGTTTTGTGGACCAGAGCGATAGTGGAGCATTTGAAGCAGGAGGGGACTATACACAGCTTCAGTGATCTGTTCAAGATCTGTGAAAAGATGGGGGCCAGTTGGTCAGCGCAGACTAAACAGGTAGGTGAAACACTGTCTGGGCCTGAAGCTTTCTTAGTCTTCTGTCTTCTGAAGACCCAGTTCACGTCCTGTACACAGACCTTAGGCGCAGGTTGAATGGTATAGGAGAGGGAGGGAGGGGGGTTGCAGGGGGATAGGTGTATGTGTGAAGTGCAGAGCAGAGCGGGTTTGGGGTGTGAGACTGGGCTTTTCAAACCGGCAGTTAAACACATTCAGATTGTCAGTCAGTTGTTGATTCTCCACAGACTGCGGGGGTGGTGTCTTGTACATGGTGATGTTCCTCAGACCAGTCCACACTGATACCAGGTTGTAGCTATTTTTAGCCACTCTGATCTCCTTTGTTTGTTTGTTTCTGGCCTGGTTATACAAGATTTTATCCCCACTTCAGTAAGCATTCTACTTGGCATGATGAAGCTGTTTTAGTTTCCCAGTAATCCATGGTTTATCATTATTGAATGATAGGAATGTCCTGGTAGGAATGCACATATCCTCACAGAAACTGATATATGAAGATACTGTATCTTTGAGCTCATCCAGATTGGTGGGTGCAGCTTCAAAAACATTCCAATTAGTGCAGTCGAAGAGTGTGGCCAACAATTTCTTAATAGTATTAGATAAGTACTATGTGATGATTAGTTTAACCCAGCTCACAATAATTAACAGTGCTTTTGTATTACATCGTTTCTTGTAAAGAAAAACTGTATTGTAGTCATAGGGTGTGAAATTCCAACGTGATCTCATGAGAATTCTTATGCATTTCACGTAAAATGTGTGGAAAAAAAACATATGAACAACTTTACAGACTTTCAAATGAATCCTTATAAATATTAATATTGCGGCATGAACATTTTATTATATTGTATTCAGTTATCATATCAGTGGCATTATGTTTTCAACTGTAATCCAGATCTTCAGAATCCATATGACTGCGAGGAACAGTCCCAAACTCAAGCCTTTATTTAGCGATCTTCATCTCCATCCTGAGCAGCGACCGTAAGCAGCAATATCCGTGCTGACGCACTCATTACAAATTCAAAAACTGCAGCTTCAAGAAGCTTTACCACAGGTTTTATGGCAGTACAATCAAACACCCATTCGATGCGTCCAAAATCACGTACTGAGTAGGTACTACATTTTAATTTGAAATTACTTCACGACCATTAAAGGGTTAGTTCACCCAAATATTCTGTCATTAATTACTCACCCTCATGTCGTTCCACACCCCTAAGACCTTCGTTCATCTTCAGAACACAAATTAAGATAGTTTTGATCAAATCCGATGGCTTAGAGAGGCCTCCATTTACAGCAACGCCACCCAAACTTTCAAAATCCATAAAGGTACTAAAGACGTTGTTAAAACAGTCGACGTGACTACAGTGGTTCTACAATAATTTTATGAAGCAACGAGAATACTTTTTGTGTGCAAAAACAAAACAAAAATATTAACTTTGTTCAGCAATCTCTTCTCTTCCCTGTCATTATCCTTATGCAGTTAGCGCAGTAAGCACAGTGGATTTTTTTCAGTTTACACAAACATATTAAGGAGCGTAACTGTTTCCAATATTGATAATAATAAGAAATGTTTCTTGAGCATCAAATCAACATATCAGAATGATTTCTGAAGGATCTTGTGACACTGAAGACTGGAGTAATGACTGCTGAAAATTCTGTTTTACCATCACATTAAAAAATTTGAAAATATATTTAAATATAAAACAGTTCTTTTAAATTGAAATAATATTTCAACAATATTACTGTTTACTGTATTTTTGATCAAATAAATGCAGCCTTGGTGAGCATAAGAGACTTCTTTCAAAAATCTTACTGACCCCAGATCTTTAAATGGTTCTGTATATTAAATTCTACATTTATTATAATAAATAGTACATTTAACTAATAATAATATATTTAAAACAAATAAATATTTAATTTAAATGAACCATGTTTTTAAAGTAATCATAAAAGAAAAAAATGTCTTGGATAGTAATAAAATCAAGAGAACAATGGAAACAAATTGAAACCAATGAATCAAAATTAAAAGTTGAGTACATGGTGCTTGTAGTTTCAAGTATTCAATTAAGCATTCTGAAATTGAGAAGTAATAAAATGTGAAATAAAACTACTGAAACAACAGCCACAGTTTTCACTGAATAATTATCAAATATAATGCATTAGTAGCCTACTGCCTGATGCTGATTGACTAAGAAGCAGGTCTGTAATTAAACTTTATATTTCTCTTTAGGTCTAGCTTAATTCTATCCACTAGGTCACCTCGAAGCCTGGGATCGATTCCACAGAAATGAATATGTAATTAGGAGAAATCGACTAAAGTAACAGCCGACTCCACCCACCAAGATGACAGTGGTGGCGTGTGCCAGCCCAGACTGGAGCTCCAGCAGTGGGTAAATGGCTTCACAGGGACCTGCTGGCCTCCTGACGGGCTTGCAGATGGCATGAAGTTTGTTTTTTTCTCTCTCTCTTCCTGACGGGCTGAGTCAGAGCACCGATGGCAGCTTACACATCGTGGCGCGCTGCCAGCTGAAGAATCTGCGATGGCGGTGCTCACTGATGCCGCGCGAGCAGACACAAATGCATGCACACCCACACATTCACAAAATGCTTCGCTCCTATTCATACATCACGTCTCCCCATTTTCCCAACCAGATTGTCTGAGTAGGACTGTAAAAGTCATCCATCTAACTCCGGCGCTATTGGAGTATGTCATTGGAGTGTGCAAGCTTTTGTTTTGCTTGTGTGCAGCTCGCGGAAAGAAAAGGGCCATTAGGCCTAGCCTACTTGCTAGCAAGAGAAGTCACAAAGACAAACACAGGACATGCTAAAATTCCTGGTAGCCCTTCGAGTAGGCATTCTTCAGATTTTGGTAGCCCAAAATGAATTTAACTAGCCTATAAAAAAGACATGGCTGAACTTAACTGCGGAAAAATCAGCATGATCAAAAGCTTAAGTGATTGTATTTTTTTTCTTAAAATAACAAGAGAGTAGCCTAGGTGTGCAATGGATCACAAAACTCACGGCTCTGATAGGGAATTCCAGAATCGGATAGTTTAAGGTCTGGAATTTGATACTTGTTGTCAAATTAAAATTTCAATTACGCCTATCGATTCCTATGCTTTTTTTTTATTTTTCATCTGTGAGGACCGGTGTTACAATATATTCAGTTCCTGAAATATTTGGTTCCACTGGGTGGCGCTTACGTGAATATTCATCAGGAAACCCCATCATGGGCGAGGCCCTAAATTATTAGCCTGAGTGCCTCAGATCGCGTTTTGTTTTATGGATTATTTCAAGCAGGTAATAAAGTTGAACGAAGTTAAGCTTAAACTACTCCTATGACTGTTCACATTTTGTAAATAATTAATCGTTTCTGTTACATTTGTTTCTCAGTTACTCGGTTTACTACCTGAACGATTTCAGAACTGATCACTATTTAGGTAGCGTTGGAAGACAACTACAATAAAGGCATATTTCTCAGAATTTCTCCCAGATTCTTTGTTGACATTCTGTGACAGTAGAACTGTACGTTTCTCATAAATGCCCGAGATTAAGCTTTTTAAATGTGTATGATTTCATGTTTAAATAAATATTTACAAATATAGTCTTGTGTTTTTATTCTGTGTCTCCCAATGTTGTCTGTATATTATGAAAATAGCCTTTAAACTATAGGATGATAGCTCAAGACCAAACAAGAACTTGGAATTGCATGTTTGCATGCTTGAATGTTGCTCTAGGCCTACACTCAACTGAACATCATTTTGATACACAACCCTCATACGTTCTTTATCAAAGGTTCTCATAAATGTTAAGCTTCACTTGCATTAACTGTTGTATTCTGTAGCAATACTTTAGAATGTTGGTCAAATTAAGACAAATTTATTTCAATTATATTTATGTCTAACCTCTAAACCAGGGGTGTCAAACATACGGCCCGCGGGCCGAACACGGCCCACAGAGGTGTCCAATCCGGCCCCGAGGATAATATGATGATAGCTGTGTTGTAACTGATGCTTGTGGGGCAATTTTCTGGTGATTTTAAACATGTCCAAAAGAAGAAATTTGACCTGGAAGGGCGGACAGGCTATTTAAGAAGAAATGGAAAGAAAGTAATCTCAACGCCGACAGGTATGTTTAATCACAACTCGTGGCTGTGGTAAATGTGTGCAATATTAAACGACACTGGACAGCTTCGCATGGAGAAAGTAAATGAGCGAGGAGTGTGCGATATTTATTGTGTACTAATATCCTAACTGTTGTTTTAATGATGTGCGATCTGACATTTTGTAACTTTGCAAAAAAACAAACAAACGCATCGTGAGAGTTTTTCAGTGCCAGATGAAGGCTATCAGTTTACAATATAATTCAATATATGGGGGCAAAAATAAAGTGCCCTGTAAGAAATTTAGTTTTTAATATTTATGTCGTGATAGTTACGTAATGTCTTACTATACCAAGAGTGTTGCTTTCCCGAATGTCAGCGCGATCGCAAATGAATTGATTTTATATAACAGCTCAACAAACATCGTTTTGAATGAATGAGTCAATGGATCACGCATTAAGACGGAGACTTGCTGCCACCTACTGGCGGCTTTAGTGTCATATTTATTTATCCATGACAGGCTTAAACCAACCAAGGTGCTATCTCAAAAACACACTCAGCAAAATATGGTAATTATCACTATAAAAAAAAGGCATTTTGTGTCAATTGCACACCCCTAAAATAACCAAGCATCATCTTTAAAAAAAAGTTGTCCTAGATTTTTTTTTTTATTATTATATTGTAGTTTGTATGGTTAATATTAATGTAACTGTGAGCAAACTAGGGTTTAACAAAAGGTAATTCGGCCAGCACAAGGGGACATTTTCTCCGATCCGGCCCTCAACCTTAAATGAGTTTGACACCCCTGCTCTAAACAAATTATAGCTCATCCATCCACGTCATCCTTCTCATAAGTGAACACAAAAATGCACTGGTGTCAACTAATGTTAAACTTAGTTTAAGTAATGTTATATTTATATTAGTCCAATAAGTAGTTTTAATAGTAGTTATTATTTGCATTTTCCACTGTAGTAATATTTCCCTTTTCTATCCTCATTAGTAACAGCCAATTTTTGTGCCAAAATGTTTACTAAATTACATTATGGGTTAGGATCTGCTCCATGAATGTAGCTCTAATTTCAAATGGAGCTGTACATATCCCATGTATAGGAACTTGCGGTTGAAAATGTTTTCCAGAAGTCTGTGGCAGATGTTCCTTGATGGCATGCTCTGTGCATTGAACAAAAATCAAGAAGAGAAATAAAAGAAATAATCTTTTAACACATCACCACAGCTTATTGGATGTTGAATGCTTCACAAATTAAATGTTACACATATGTAATGAACTAAATATTTATTGGCCAGAGCTGAGTACAACAGCAAATGCAAATCATCAGGTGTGGTGAGTCAAGAACATTAATAAAAAATAGTGTAATTTAAAAGAAGAGCATAAAGCCATGTTAATAATATAATGTGATATACCTAAAGTTATCTAACTATCATAAATACTATTTAGACTGTTTAAATTTGATAACCAAAAGCATCTCCCTCCACAAATTTCTGTGTAAAATGTATTGAGGCTTATCAATGCATTCATTAAGTGGAAATTTATTTTATAGTAAGACAAAAGTGTCTTAAAGTACACTTTATATTCATATTTATCTGTAAAAATGAGAATGTTGGTCAATAAAAATCATGGGATCAAGGACCAAATTACTACAGCAAGACTAATAAAATATTTACTCAAATATGTATTTATAAGTATACCTTTCTTTAATTTTTGTCAACTATACCTTTTCCTGTACCTTGTAGACCAGTGTTGTTTTTGTGTTGTAAGAAAAAGTGATGAGGATGTCGAAGATCTTGATGAAGATGTTAATTGCAGCATAGCAGTGACAAAGTACATGTGGGTTCAACAGAGTCAGAATGAACCCAGTACATCCTAAGCTCAAATCATTTATACATTTCCAGTTTACTACTATTAATGTAAATGAAGCTGCTCCTGTCATAACAGCTCTGTATGTTAATTAAGTTCTGATGTGATCATCCCAAATGGACAAGAAACAACACAACTGTTGACTTTCATCATTTCTATAATTATTAAGCCATTTTGGGAAATAAGCATGATCAAACATATATTGTGGAGTGGAATCTGGGTCAGGGCAGACTATAGATTCTTACTGTGTTCATTTGTTTACAAAAATATTACATAAGAATGATTACATTCTTACTAAACTAATAAGAGGTAGGCCTATTTTAATGATAAATGGCAGTCATGATTATCACTTAATTTGACTAACATTCTAAAGCATTGCTACAGAATACAACAGTTAATGCAAGTTAAGCTTAACATATGATAACTTTTGATAAAGTTCAGTTGAGTGTAACATTCAAGCACACAAACATGCAATTCCAAGTTCTTGTGTGGTCTTGACTTGAGCTATCAGCCTATAGTTTAAAGGATATTTTTATAATGTACAGACAACATTGGGATACACAGAACAAAACACAAGAATATATTTGTAAATATTTATTCAAACATGAAATCATACACATTTGAAAAACTTGATCTCAGTCATTTATGAAAAACATGAGTTGCATTCATTGAGATATAATCCATGCTGCATACTCCGATACAGTAGGTGGCGGTATGCACCTGATAAGTCATGGTTGCAATCCGCCATAAAACTAACAAGAGGCGCTCACGCTAATAATTTCTGCTCCACTAGCCTGTACTGGATGGCCCCGCCCATGATGGTTTCCTGATGAATATTCACGTAAGCGCCACCCAGCGGAACCAAATATTTCAGGAACTGAATATATTGTAACACCGGACCTAACGATCTGCCAGGACCTTGCTCGCTAATCTGAGCACTCCAAAGTTTGGCTACATTTGCGATCAGAAGCCAAAAAAGCTAAGTATAATATATGTGATAGCTAAACTTTACTTCAATACCACAGCAAAAACTAGCAAAATGGGATTGAATGATTCACTCAACTCACAATGCGATACGATTCATGATACCGATTTCACAATAGTTTCTCACGATTTTTTTTTTACAAAATGTGATTTAAGACAAATTATAAAGGAAAAGGTGTCTTTTTATTATTTCTCAGACAAAGTGCTTCATATTTCTTTGTGAAACTGAAATGTCAAATAATAAAAACTAACTTGAAATTTTAAAACAAATCCCAAATCAAACAACTAAATAATGCAAATAAAAGAAATCTCTTCATATAAACAAACGCTTTGCCTGTGCTCTTTCCATTTAAAATCAGAGGAAACCACTGCATTATAATTACGATCCAAACACAGATGCTAAATACATGTTATTTAGATTGTAATTAGATTGCATAATTTCTCAATTTGAAGCAAAAACAGAATTGTCTGACTTTAGATTTGTGAAACTATACTACATAAAATATAATTGAACGAAACAAAAACAGCAGAAGCTCTGAATGAGACGCAAATGTCACTCTCTGACAGCAGGCCCGGACTGGCCATAGGGAGCACCGGGAGAATTCCCAGTGCCCTGGCGGCTGATTTGGGCCGCTGCCCTGTTTTTTTTTTTTTTTAGTTATTATTATTATTAATATTTTATATATATTTCACAATATTGCTCTTACTGTACTTTTATAAAAGTACATCTCTTATAAAACTGCACTTTTTCGGTGTAAACACTAAAAATAATTCAATCCAAAAGTATTGCTTAGTGTAAAACATGTTGAAGATTAGCCGATAGGCTGTCGATTCATTAAATGATAAGCTGTTTCCTCTAAAAAGCTGTTTATTCAGCGTAGTGAAGCCTCTTCTCCATTGATATCCATTAAAAAAAAGGCCTCTGGTATCCTTTTCCCACATACTGGCAAACTGTAATTAGCATTAGCCGTTATGCTTTTTGGGTAAAGGTTGCAGGCTTGCCTTCTAGGGGCTTTGACCCTAAACAAAAGCTGTGTTCGACTTAAAGCAGTGCTGCACAGACCAAATGGTATAACATCAAAGTACCCATTCACCGATCGGTCTGATCAGCGCCTCTTTAAGTTGAAGTCATCTAATGCCGTCTGCTGGACTAAGCGCGCTCATTGTTGCGTGTACTTATGATTTTATTTTCACCACCTGCAAACTCACACAGAGCTCATAAAAGGCACTTTACTTCCTCGTTGCTCCACGTTTGCCCTCTGCTCATTTTGTTTTGGATACATCGCTCGTTCTGCGTCATCAAATCATGTCGCATAGCGTCGCATTTTGTCATTACTTCCTGCTTTTGGTTCGTTTAGAAGTATTTGATTCGTGTAGTGTTCATATTTCATTTGAACTGCACCAAAGTTCGTTTGGAAGTGGACTGAGAATCATCTTTTTAGCGGTCTCGGTCCGCTTGTTTGGTGCGCACCAGGGTTCGAATGGCAGCGTTCACACGAACCGCACTAACAGAGCAATCGCACCAGGGCTCGTTTTAATCAAACCAAACATGACCAGGAAAGTCTGCTAGTTCACTTGCTTTGGTTCGGACCAAATACAATGTTGATTTTTTTTGTTTGGTGTGGTTTGGATTCAAACTGCCCTTTTTGCAAGTGAACCAGAAATTGTAAACAAAACCACACGTGTGCTAAAGGTCATCCATTCATTGGACAGAAATTCTCAAGCGTACCAGAGTTCGTTTGGAACCGGACCGCGGTGATACATTTTGGTAGCCCGACTGGAAAACACAATAGCTCCAGGACGTCTGGCTAGTGATTTTGCGAGCCCTGCAAACACCTGTAGGTTGGTTGAATATGTGTGCCACTATGACAGAATTTTAACCTAAATCAATGCAGTCTGTTCATGAACATCCCTGCCTCTTACACGTCTGGGCAATTTTTTAACTGACCCTGTGCCCCTAGCGTCTCTTCTGTCTTGTGCTTTTTTTCTCTAATTTGCCTCGTTGGAGACTCATGGGATGGATAGCAAGCGCTACAGTCCTCTAAAACTACACCTCTAAATCACCAAATGGGCTCCACCTTGTCTTAAAGGGAACAATGAATGCAGATTCATAATTTGCAAAATGAGGTAAGGCAACATTTAGAATCCTTTGCCATGTTTTGGCAATCAAACAGCATGATGAAATGTAGCTAGCTAAGCTACATACTCTGTAGTTATATTTGCTAAGGTAAGCTGAAAGCTACCCTTTAGAGAAAGTACAGTAGATGTACCGCCCAAATGATTCAGTTGAGTGAGTCACTCTTTCTTGATTCAAGCACTGTTGTGTTTAATCCAAATAGCTGATAGTAATTACTGTAAACACATCTTTATTTACTGAAATTTAAAGAAAAATTTAATGGTTTTGCTTTCTTGACTCAACCGATTCATTTAAAAGAACCGATTAAAAAAGTTATTCATTTCTGATTTTCGCATAAATTGTTCTGATTCTAAACAGTCGATGGATAATACTGTAAATGTTTATTGTTGGAAAATTGTTTTTCTTGACCAATTCAACAGATTCATTGACAAGAACTTATAGTCATTAGTTCCTGTTTTTTCTGATTCTAAAAAGCTGACAGAATACTGTAAGCACATCTTTATTACTGAAATGTCATGGTTTTCTTCACCAAATCGACTGATTCATTGTAAAGAGCCCATTCAAAAGAGTCATTCATTCCCAAATTGAACATTGTTTGCTCTTATTTTAAACAGCCGGTGGATAATACTGTAAACATATCTTTATTGCTGACATATTGTCAAGAAAAATTTAACATTTCTCTCTCCTGATTTGACTGATTCATTAAAAAGAACTGATTCAAAAGAGCCATTCATTACCAATTCATAAACAGCCAAGAGAGAATGTAAACACATCTTTATAGCTGAAACATTGTTATGTTTTTCTTCACAGATTTGACTGACTCATTGAAAAAGAAAAAACTGGTTCAGAAGAGTCATTTAATACTAATTCGGTCATTAGTTATGTTATAAACAGCGATGGAGAACACTGTAAACATATTTTATTGCTGAAATACTAACTTAACTAAATTTAATTTATCCAACAACATTTCTCCTTTTAGAGATACTAGTGCCCCTCACTGCATTTAGATGGTGGATGAGCTCATGCTAGCAGAGATAATGTTGCCTTTTCCAGCAGGGCTCCCTCTGTTCTACCTGTTCTTCTGACATTCCTGGCATGACTGACTGTACAAACAGGCTGATACCAAAGGGAATGTGTTGTCAGAAAGCATTAATGTGACCTCTAACCTGAGAGGCCGACGCTGCTGTGCACCAGACTACAGCTCTGGTCTGAAGCATCCACACCCATCTAACTCTCTGCTCTCCTGCTCTCTGGGCGATGACTCTATCCGTTTATTTGACTTTCCCCTGCAGTTATTTGTGCCGCGTCAGTGCCCTGGCAGCTGGTGTGCAACGTGCCACCTTCACCTCTTATTAGGCACATATTTCACATCTCTTCTTCTCTCACTTGTTCAGGCCCACTCTCTGTGCAGGATTTTTGGTTTCAGACCCATTCTTTTAGAAAGCCATTGGAGGCAATTCCCATAAAGGCATATATATCTTAAATTTTTTTATTGGCAAAGATTTTTGTAAGAACACTGATCATCATTTTTGATAAGGATATTGTGATTAATATTTCTTTTAACACAAGACTTTTCTTTTTAGAGGTGTTAAATAAGTTAAATGTTTCAAAGTTTTCTATATATACAGTACACACAGTGGTTATTGAAAAAATAATCACATTTTGTTTGTTTGCAGCCTGAAATGAAGATGGACACAGTTTTTGTTTTATCCAGCTGTATTTACTCAGTACAACTTATAACATCCAAGTGAATGATATAACACCAAGATGTCAGAAAAAAAAAATAAATAAACTGAATCACTGAGTTGGAAAAAGAATCACCCGCTTGTGTCAGTATTTTATTGAACCACCTTTTGCTTTAATTACAGCCTTCAGTCTGTTGGGATACAGTATGTCTCTGTCTCTACTAACTTTGCACATCTAGACTTTCAATATTTGCCCATTCTTCTTTGCAGAACTGCTCAAGTTCAGGTCAATTTGATTGTGAGCGTTAGTGGACTGCAGTCTTCAAGTCATTGCACAGATTTTCAGTGGAGTTTTCAATTTTGAGTCTGGGCTCTGAATAGGCCGTGCAAGGACATTCACCTTTTTCTCCTTCAACCACTGTGTGCTCAGTTTTGCTGTGCTTTGGGTCATTGTCATGTTGGAAGTTAAATCATCTTCTCATTGACAACTTTCTGGCAGAGGGCAGCAGATTTTCCTCAAGAATTTGATGGTATTTTGCCCCATCCATTTTTCCTTCTGTCCTGACAAGTGCTCCAGTCACTGCTGCAGAGAAACACCCCCATAACACAGGATATTACCATGCTTTACAGTAGGAATGCGGTTATTTGGATGGTGAGCTGTATTGGATTTCTGCCAGACATATTGTTTGGTGTTGAGGCCAAATAATTAAATTTTAGTCTCATCTGCCTCAGAATCTTCAAGGTGTGTTTTGGCAAAGTTCAGTCGTGACTGCATGTGGCCTTTCTTGAGGAGTGGCTTTTTTCTTGCAACCCTCCTATACAAGCCACATTTGTGCCGAGTTTGTGATATTGTTGTCACTAGTGATGTCCGATTCTTGAACGAATCGATCTATTGAGCCGGTTCTCAGGAAGTAACCGGTCAAGCCAGTTCACAAAATCGAACTGATTCAAACTTTAGTTCCAGGTTGATGACACAGGACACACAGCTGAAGTAGCACGTCCAACTCTAAAAGAACAGAATGAGCCAGTTCAACCAACTGTCGAAGTTTGCCGAGGATTCTGCCGAGTGAGTTGCTGACACTGCATGTGTATCACCGAGGACTTGAACGAGCCTGATGTGTAAAGCTTCTTTATAACAAACAAAACATAGGCTACTGGAGATATGCTAATGAATCATTTCATTAAAAAGCCCTAGATTTTTATTAAAACATGGAAAAAGTTGAATTTTAGCATGGTTTATTGTGCATGCAGATCATATTTTAAGTTGTTTAAGCGAAATCAAGGAGTTTATAAGACTGGTTTATTCAGCTGTTTATTAAGAAGTCTTTCTACTGGGGCAGTCGTGGCCTAATGGATAGAGAGTCGTTGTAACCTGAAGGTCATGGGTTCGAGTCTCAGGTCTGGTAGGGATTGTAAGTGGGGGGAGTGAATATTCAATGCTCTCTCCAACCTCAATTCCACGACTGAGATGAGACCCTTTAGCAAGACCCTGGCTGCCCACTGCTCCGGGTGTGTGTTCACTGCTGTGAAGCAGGCTACTCACTGCTGTGTGTGTGCACTTGGATGGGTTAAATGCAGAGCACAAATTCCAAGTATGGGACGCCACACGTCACGTCCTTTCCTTTTTTTCCTTTCCTATAGACATGTAGAACATATCCGCGTTTGTGCATCAGTGTCTGTAATGTGTGCTGTAGGTGCAAAACTTTTAGGATTCTTATCTAAGTTGTAGTCTTGTTAATACTGGTCAGTCGTATCTAATATAAAGGATCCACAAATGAAACTGTGACCACAAACACCACTATTGTAAGTGAATGAAAAGCAGTAATCATCTATATGCATTCACACGAATAACTTTTTATTTGAATGTATCAATATGTGTTGATACAAATGACTTTATTTGAATGTTTGGTTACACTTTACTTGAAGGGGTGTGCATAAGACTGACATGACACCTTCATAATCATGACATGACACATACAATGAATATGA
Source organism: Sinocyclocheilus grahami (assembly GCF_001515645.1). Classification (NCBI taxonomy): domain Eukaryota; kingdom Metazoa; phylum Chordata; class Actinopteri; order Cypriniformes; family Cyprinidae; genus Sinocyclocheilus; species Sinocyclocheilus grahami. Next base: position 446,355 of record NW_015505309.1, on the reverse strand, counting down.
AGGGTTTTTATGCATGTTTATGACAACTGTCATTAAGTGTCATTCGCTCAGTTATGTAATTTTTAATGCAAAGATGACATTGTTTGAGATGTCTTTGTTATGGGCTATGGTTAGGGGTAAGGGTAGGGGTAGGGTTAGGTCAAATAATGTCATATTTGCATTAAAAATGACATAACTAAGCGAATGACACTTAATGACAGTTGTCATAAACATGCATAAAACCTCTTTCATATTCATGACATGTGTCATGTCATGATTATGAAGGTGTCATGTCAGTCTTATGCACACCCCTTCAAGTAAAGTGTTACCGAATGTTTCATTGATACAACATGGCACTGAGTTGTTAGAAAAGAAATGCGTAGTGACATCATTGCTTGATGACGTAAGGAACCAATGAATCAGCTTTTTGAACCGGCTCAATGAGCCAAACTATCCGAAAAGAACCAGTTCGCGGAAATGAATCGGACTTTGCATCACTAGTAGTCACATGCACACAATGACCACTCTGTGTCATAAATTCCTGCAACTGCTTCAGAGTTGCTTTAGGCCTCTTGGTCGCCTCTCTGATCAGTTTCCTCCTGGCTCTTTCATCCAGTTTGGAGCAACGTCCTGATCCTGTGTTGTACCAAATACCTTCCACTTCTTAATAATAGACTTCACTGTGCTTCTAGGTATTGATAAAGTCTTTGAATTAAAACATTTTTTTTTGTATCCATCTCCTGACTTTATCCCGGAGATCTTTTGACAGTGCCTTGCCACCCATAGTTGATTGTTTGCTACAGTTGCACTACCAAGGACTGAAATGCTCCAGGAAAGTTGAGCTAATCAAAATGACCACAGCTGATCACAGTAGAAGTCAAATGTCTTTCTGTGCCATTGAGAAGGTGATTAGCTACACCTAAAGCCAAGTTCACACTGCACAATTTTAGCCAGATTTTTCACTCGGCGACAGGTCTTGCAAAATCGCCGACAAATGCATAGATAATAGTAATAGTGAAAAAACACTCTTTTTTTAAAAGAAAAAATACTTTTCACACCATTTTGTATACTCTTTCTCTCTGTTTTCTTTCTTTCTTTATGTCCCTTTACTTCATCCCCTGTCCTAGACTGGTTAATAAATCATGACCATTGTTAAATTAGCATAGGATAATTGGCAAATGTACAGTTTATGCATATAAACTCCAAGCCCTCAGTTGCAATACTGAATACACTGAAACATTGTCTTTTATGTTGTGTATGTTTGCACTTTAAGGTTTTGTATTTTCTGCTCTGATTTTGAGAAATCAGCATGATAAAAAATATGTTAGGATTACAACACTCTTATTAGCAGCTGAAAGTACTGTCAAATTAGTCAAACTGTTTAATTAACAAACAATCATGTGGTGATGTGTGGAATGTTTTGAGTGGCATGATTTCAATTCTGTGGAAATCTGTGTGCACAGTTGTGATATTTTATGTTGCAGAAAAAAGTAAATAATAATAAAAATAATAATAATAAAAGACAAAAGACTTTAGGAGGGTTTTATGGCAGTATAAGCCACTGTGATTGATTTTGGGTAACAGAGGATAAGCCTCATTCTAGGCCAATTCCACTACTACTTAAAATATGTGTAGCTCCGGGTAAAATAGGGCTATATTCAGTTTTTTTCTTCATACATTTGGGTCTAGAGTTAAATATTTACCTTTGCACCACTTAATGTGACTTATTTAAATATACATTGTTCTCTGTTCACATTATTAATACATTTCTTCCACTCAGGAAAAAATAACAAGAAAGAATGAACCCTGCCCAGCATCAAAGTGCAAGGTAACATTATTTCTGATTGGCAGACTGATGATTATGATAATGTTCTGATGTTTATCCACAAAATGTATTGTAGGAATGACCCTAATGCAGTAACCTGGGACTAAATGCTTTGCTAAAGTTCATGGATCGCCCCTATTGCGATTCAGACCTGCTGTGGGACACTGGATAGTTTCTATCACGGAGGTCGAAAATAGCTATCTGTTAGCATTCCCATTAATCTCAATTGCAGTTGTTTGACTGGCATAGAACCCTTAAGATGACGTAGTTACAGCATCTACCAGGGGCTAACGGGGTCATACTAACCCACCAAACTCACTGGCTTCTGTTGCTAGACATCAAGCATGTTTGGGTGTGATGTTGTCATGTTGGCTGGAAAGTAGAACCCAACCCTTGTCTCAGCAATGGCCTCTTATTGGTCCCAGACAGTCTTTTCACGGCCCAATGAGATCACAATGTTTATTTTGGCATTCATCTGTTATGAAATGCCCTCTTCTCATTCCAGCTCTGTTAAAGGAGGAGGGCATTGGCCTTGTTTTCTGTGAACTCAGTGAGGACACTCATCCGCGGCTTCTTTCACTCTCTCTCCCTCGCTTTCTGTTTGTATGATTTTGTAATGCTCTATAAATTCAGCCGCAGAGGCCATATTGAAAGACAAGGTCGACAATAAACCAGCTGGGGGTGTGTGTAAATTGGAGCCTGTAGAGCCATACCGCACAAATATGAGAGAAGCTACTCACCTTTTCGCCTCATCTCTGAGGGCCTGTTTTGAAAAAAATATAATGGAAGACCAAGATAATCCTAACCAGCACATATTCGTTTTAAAACATTCTGATTTTAGAGATACTATAGACTTGAATCGACCACTTCAGAGACAATGCTCCTTGAAACACTAAGGGATCCATAACATGAACTAGAGTTTCAATTCTTTGGTGAGCCGTGTCAAAGCTGAGTTAAATGCTAATGGAATTTACTTCAAAGAGGTTATTATTTGAACTTGAAAATGGGGAAGTAAAGTGATGATGATGACATAAGCATGGGTTCTGAAGTACAATCCAATCAGCGTCCGTAATGCTTTAGACGTGAGAACGCCTTTTGAATTTCAAATCAATTCTTGTCTTTAAATTAAGGTAACAAACAGGATGCAGAATTGCAATTCAAATGGTAATGTAAGGAAGTTTAAAGAAATGCATAGGCAGATAGATAGATAGATAGATAGATAGATAGATAGATAGATAGATAGATAGATAGATAGATAGATAGATAGATAGATCAACTTCTTTGGGTAGTGGCAAATTTGTCTCAAATTCACACTTCTTCAAATCTGAATTTTACAGAACAGTGTTATCGTCCAAGTGGCAGGAAATGGAACGTGTTTATAATTGTCAAAAGTCAGAGATTTCAATTAAGAATATCTCACATCCTACATTTATCCCACATTTAAATAGCTTCACACGAGATCTACCATCTAGACATGACTGCGTGAACCTCAAAGGTGTTTTTGCTTCCCTTACTACTTTGTTGATGGGTAATGAGGTGCAGGTGTTTCCGAGAAAACATTCTGATTTTAGAGATACTATAGACTTGAATCGACCACTTCAGAGACAATGCTCCTTGAAACACTAAGGGATCCATAACATGAACTAGAGTTTCAATTCTTTGGTGAGCCGTGTCAAAGCTGAGTTAAATGCTAATGGATTTTACTTCAAAGAGGTTATTATTTGAACTTGAAAATGGGGAAGTAAAGTGATGATGATGACATAAGCATGGGTTCTGAAGTACAATCCAATCAGCGTCCGTAATGCTTTAGACGTGAGAACGCCTTTTGAATTTCAAATCAATTCTTGTCTTTAAATTAAGGTAACAAACAGGATGCAGAATTGCAATTCAAATGGTAATGTAAGGAAGTTTAAAGAAATGCATAGGCAGATAGATAGATAGATAGATAGATAGATAGATAGATAGATAGATAGATAGATAGATAGATAGATAGATAGATAGATAGATCAACTTCTTTGGGGAGTGGCAAATTTGTCTCAAATTCACACTTCTTCAAATCTGAATTTTACAGAACAGTGTTATCGTCCAAGTGGCAGGAAATGGAACGTGTTTATAATTGTCAAAAGTCAGAGATTTCAATTAAGAATATCTCACATCCTACATTTATCCCACATTTAAATAGCTTCACACGAGATCTACCATCTAGACATGACTGCGTGAACCTCAAAGGTGTTTTTGCTTCCCTTACTACTTTGTTGATGGGTAATGAGGTGCAGGTGTTTCCGATTACCCCGCTGTGTTTGTTCGGGGATGCCGACACGTGCATGGAGGACTCGCGTCTGATAAAGAGGTGCGATTCATGCATGCGACAGCTGCAGTAAAGTCAGCCATTTATCCCAATGAACGTGATTCTGCTTGACTTGCTTTATTAAAAGAAATCAAAGGTTTCTCGTTCAATAAAGGACAGAGGTTTAATGAATTGTACAGATGTCTGTAAATGTCACTGATTTTAGCTTTTTTACATTTTCAGATTCTTTTAAAGTTACTCTCTGGTGCCTGTCAAAGCCCAAATTGGTACCATCCCTGTTGATTGATGGTAGGTTTTTTTGAGAAAAGCCTCAAGGGTTTCTACTTTGATCCACCAAGCCGAGGTTCTCATTATGCCTCTCTTATGAACTGAATCTTTCTGGTCAGTATAGTGGATAGAGAGGGAGGAACTGAGAAGAAATTATTTTACACAGTCTATTTTTAGGCGTTTTGGTTTCTTATTATATAGAACCGGTCAGAGATGTACATCCTCGTGGCCTCACCAAAGAGTACATGATTATAGCAGACTGTCACCTGTGTGAGGCGAAACCCACGGCTGGTGTCACATAAAATGTGTGAATTTGAATTTAATTATTATAGAGAACGAATAAATGGGGAGTGGCAAAAAAAAAAAAAAGAGAGAAGAGATCAAAAGAGACAAAGAGGGAGAGAGAAAAAGTAAGTTCATTTTACAGAAAGAGCTGTTCAATTGCCCTGAAAGTTGGCAGAGCAATTGCCATTCGAGGTGTCTGATCCAGACTGCTCCCCCAACACGCTCTGACCTTCAAGTCTGATAGGACTTTGGCGAAGCATCTAATCTAGCCTTTTTTCTCAGCACATAACCCTTCAAACCCCTTAGTGTATGGATATATTGAGCTATATATATACGGTGTGTGTGTGTGTGTGTGTGTGTGTGTCTATGCTATTCCCAAACTTAGCTTCTCGCTGCTTCTCATTTAAAGTTGGTAAAGACAAACAGGAAAAGCAGTGGTCCATAGACTGCACTAATAGACCCCTGGAAAACAGAAGCAACGAGAATGTTGGAGGTGTGAGGATGGTAAACATTGGTTTGTTTTTCTGCTCTAATGCTCTACCCCGCTGAGATGCCTTGGTTATTTTGAACCTCTGGGACATAAACACCCTGTCTCATAAATACCACGTGCCTCTCGTTCACCTTCAGGACCACAGTCCTAGTAGTGATGTGGAAGCTACTTTGAAACTCAAGCTTATCAAGTTACAAGCTATTCATATTTTAAAGTTGTTAGACTAAAGCTGCTCTATTGTAAGGTTGTTAGCAACATTACAAGCTATTAGCATAACTACACTGAAGCTATTTTTACACAATTTATTTTTTATTTATCAAATACCCAGAGAGGATCTAGATCAGGGATCCCCAAATCTGGCCCACGAGATCCACTTTCCTGCAGAGTTTAGCTCTAACCCTAATCAAACACACCTGAGCATGCTAATCAATGTCTTCAGGATCATTAGAAAATCACAGGTAGCTGAGTTTGATCAGGGTTGGAGCAAAACTCTGCAGCGCATTGGACCTCCAGGGTAAGATTTGAGGAACCCTGATCTAGATCTTTGAATTTTACTTTGCATCTAGAATTTTTGAATTTTCATTACTCCACTCTTTAGTGTCACATGATCCTTCAGAAATCATTCTAATAATGAAATAATTCTAAATAATGCTAATTTGGTGTACAGTAAACATTTCATATTATTATCAATATTGAAAATCCTTTTTGCTTCTTATTACTGTAATATATACAACCATTCAAAAGAAAAAGTCATTTATGATTTTATTTAGCAAAGATGCATTAAATGACAGTAAATTGACTAAATTGACAGTAAATGCATTTATAATGTTATAAAAGATTTTGATTTCAAATAAATGCTGTTCTTTTGAACTTTATATTTATGAATATATTATGTGTATATATATATATATATATATATATATTATATATCTACTGAAAAATGTAGTTAGCAGTGTTGCTTCAGTAATATAATTTACAGTTTTTAAAAATTGCTTAGACACTAAAAGTGGTACTTGAGGCCCACTCTTTGAATCCATTCACTCATATACCTAATCTTTAGACCAAGTCTGCAAAACTACAAGCACATTACATGCTTTAAACTCAGTTTGCTATTGTAAAACAAACTTTTTGCAAAACTCTAAACAGTTCCCTACATTAGACACATGATTCAAAACTAACAGCTCTTGTGTTTCATTGAGAAAACAGCTCACTCATTTACTGATTACCTACACCAAGTGCTTACATGTGAAAACACTTATAGCTAATTTGTTCACTTAGAAATCAGAGCTTGAACACCATAAATAGGCTTTATGGTGGCTCTCTTGGATAACAATGGAAACCAATTTTGGAGAGAGAGTTCGAGGAAGAGGAGTGAGAGTAAGAGGGGGAAGAGGACGAGTAGTACGACAAGAAAGAAGACAGAGGAGAAAAATTACGAATGAGATACGGGTGACTTTGGTTGACCATGTGGTCAACCATGGTTTGAGTTTTAGAGAGGCTGGGCAGAGGGTCCAGCTTAACTTAAGCCACTACACTGTAGACAGTGTCTTCCGGACATTTCGAAATGAGAATCTACTCTCTATAACATGCTACTGTACTTGCAGCACTACAGAAACTTTTCATTGCATAATGAAAGAACCCTTGTACCCTAACCATTCACTTTATGTTTTTGCAGAATTGATAGACGACCCTTCATCGGAGGAAGAAAATGGATGTTCACAGCAGAGCAGGAACAACACAGTGAATATGGTCATATAAATTTTTTTATTTTTTTTATTCTTTACATTACAGTAACAAGCCTGTTTGTTTACGGTCTTCAAATGTATTTGTTTTGTCTGTGACTGTTGATCCTTTAGTCAAATACAATGTTTTGGGAGTAAAATATTTAATCCCCCCCCTCTGCAGTTCTGTTTATAGTGAACATATACAGGTGCATCTCAATAAATTAGAATGTCATGGAAAAGTTCATTTATTTCAGTAATTCAACTCAAATTGTGAAATTCGTTTATTAAATAAATTCAATGCACACAGACTGAAGTAGTTTAAGTCTTTGGTTCTTTTAATTGTGATGATTTTGGCTCACATTTAACAAAAACCCACCAATTCACTATCTCAACCAATTAGAATACTTCATAAGACCAATAAAAAAACATTTTTAGTGAATTGTTGGCCTTCTGGAAAGTATGTTCATTTACTGTACATGTACTCAATACTTGGTAGGGGCTCCTTTTGCTTTAATTACTGCCTCAATTCGGCGTGGCATGGAGGTGATCAGTTTGTGGCACTGCTGAGGTGGTATGGAAGCCCAGGTTTCTTTGACAGTGGCCTTCAGCTCATCTGCATTTTTGGTCTCTTGTTTCTCATTTTCCTCTTGACAATACCCCATAGATTCTCTATAGGGTTCAGGTCTGGTGAGTTTGCTGGCCAGTCAAGCACACCAACACCATGGTAATTTAACCAACTTTTGGTGCTTTTGACAGTGTGGGCAGGTGCCAAATCCTGCTGGAATTCTGCACACAAAATGCAAAACATTTGATATACTGTACAATACAGTGTCGCTTAAATATGGCTATATATGCGCCATATGTAATCGTACATTTAATGTATGTATTTGTGTATCCCCAAAGGAATGCTCAAAGATTGTCTTTCATAGATCAGGGGACATAATGGAGCTCTCAGATATCTTTTCAAATCTTTGGTTGAAAGGTTTCTTGAGCGTCTCTCTGACATGGCTGCTTCAACACTAACAGCGATTACTGAAACCACGCCTTCTTTCTTTGCTTGCACATTTGGGCGGCATTATGCAAATATTTCCACATAGTGAGGTAGATATGTGGGGGCGTGTTAGAATGAGCCATTTTAGGGGGGCGTGGCAGAGTCTTAACTTTGATAAAGAATATCTCTTTAGTTTTGAGACTTTAGTCTTTGCAACTTCAGGGATCTTATCTATGCACAATCAGTTTGTAACACTCCAAAGAGAAAGCAAAACTTGAAAACGCATCATATGACCCCTTTAAATAAATAATAATTATGAAATAAAAACACACTAAAAAATGACAAAAACGCTAAATACAATACAAATAAAAATTTATTCAAAATATTAATAAAAACTATGAGTATCTCAATGATACTAAAAAAAACACTGGTCTGTATTTTATATATGAAAATTATATTGCTATGGAATCATATTTGAGGGTCCTTGGAATTAAGTAAAGGAGTAAGAGTTTTTTATATATATCAGTATGCTGTGTATTTAAATGAATTGTCTTTGACAAACAACTAATCTCATTGGAGATTTTTCTGTCATGTGGGCTCACATCTGGACATTTCTGAATTGTGTCACATTCCTTCACACTGTATCACATCATGCATCTCAGTGTGGATCATGTTAGGTAAAGTGGCACTGTTGGTTGAACACCATCTCAGGGGGCCATTCTGAATTCAATTAAGCATCTGAAAGGCTGGAGACCAGTTTGTGAGACCCCCTCTACTTTCACTTTAATTTACACTCACTCTATTTGTCTTTCCTCCGTAACAGAAGCATTAACATCTGTTAAACAGGTTGAGTGGATGGAGAGATGGGATGTGAGAGCTATGAATGATGCCTGTATATTTTTAAACTCCTGAAATGCAACTATTCTGCTTTTCTGTCATACTAGCAACTGAAAAGACTATACTGTATCCTGTTATTATGGTTCCTGTAAAAAAGAACGTCAGATATGGAAGGCAGAACTTTACTGTAAAAAATATGGTTGCAACATTTTATGTTTTACAGATTTAGCTTAAATTTACAGTACAAAAACTGTATTTCATTAACTCATATAATGTTATATACCAACTTATTGAAGTGCTAATATCTGTTTTGTACCATTGTAATACACTGACAACCACCAAAAACAGGTGGTGATGAGAAAGACACGTGATGAATTAAAGTTCATTAGAAACAGCTTTTCCACAAGCTGAACGAGGTAAATCCTAATACATAAAAGGTCATTCACACAAATACTAAACACCATGATGGTAACACACATGACACTAAAGTAATGCAATAAACATTTAACAACATTAGATGTATCATAAAACCGTTATGTGCATAACTGATAATATATGAATGTGCAGGTCCTGTTGGAGGTGATGTTGGAAGAGTTGGGCTGTCACAGATCAAAGTTCAATCCATGGAACTGCAGAATTACTGGATTATCCAATTACCATTGGGCCCATGACCTCCAGTTGCTCTAGGAAACTGATCCTGTTTGTAAATGAACTAAATATTGCTTGGAAATTGGATAAGAAATCATCTGCCAACTGACTAATAACCAAGTTAAGGACAAAGTTAGCATGATTTGTGATGTTTGTATTGTTTATTTAGTCTATTTGTGTCTTTCCCCTTGCTACTTTTCCTTTTGTCTTCCTTTGTGTCTCTGAGGACACTTGGTTTTGCCCAAGTGCTGCTGTCTATAATGGACTGCTGCTTTTATCTTTAATGCGACACACCTCTTAAACTGAAAATAACCAGCCGAGACACATTCCCACTAAAACTGCATCAGGTCTTACTAGGACAGTGATGTGATACCTCGGCCCTGAACGGCAGCTTAGATTGTAGGAGCGTCCGTGGCAGGAGCTGCCTAGCTGCTTTGAACTCTTCTGCTGAACACGGTGTGTAGTCATGGACTAGCTGGAGGAAATCTGTACAGATAACAATATTAATCTACTCAGACAGCTGGGCTGGGGGATATCTAGTGGCATTAGACTAAGGACACAGGGACCTTGGTAGACCTAAATATATATCAGGACTGGAATGAATTTTATCTTAGTTGAGCTCACAGGATCTCTGCCACATACCTTGTACTCTAATGGTTGTAGTGACAGTCAAATGAGTTCATAAGCTGTACTGAGGGCATGAACACCTGTCCCTGTCACAGAATACGATAGGCAGAGGTATAAATCTGTTCCATTGGATATCACATGCAAGCATTTACCTATAGTCATGGGACACTGTTCCGACAACATTCACTTTTTATAATGGCAATAATTAGGGGCTTATGAGTGATCTTAAAAAGGTTGCTTAGTTGAACATTTGTTTAGTTTAAAAATGGAACTTTCCAGATACATCAGTCATGCTAGCATTTAGCAAAGTTAGGAAATGAGGCCTGAAATATTGTTGCAACAACCATCAATAATTCTCAATAATTTTTCTAAAAGTTATAATGGTTGTTACACTCCTAGGAACAAGGCAAAGGGACTCAAATATAATGCCAGTGCCTCCAGGGACGTGTAGAGGAAAGGTTTTATGGAGCATGGAAATAATGATTCATAAACAGATACCACATTTTTGTACAGCTGATTTGTGAAATAAAAGAACATTAATAGTTCCTTTCACTAGAAATTCGTCAATCCTACAAATTACATTTAAACCTCTGATCAGAGCCTAGCTGATTTGTGCCTGTGAAACACACAAAATCCAGAGAGCTTAAAATCATTTCCACCCGATATAAAATGCTGACCGCTGATGGATGTTCTACCTACATAATCAATTAGGCCTGCATGACGGTCTCTACCGCAGCACACTTATGAACACATTTCCTTATTTTACACCAATTTTGCTATCTGATAAGCCATAATTTATGGCACACCACACACTGACACAACTCCAAAAATGTATCTATGTGATCACAAATAATAAATGGACTTTCAGCCCTTTTAGATAACGCATTTTCCAGTGGAGTAATCAAAATCACATTACTTGTAAATGTTCTGACAGTGTGCGCTCTCTCTCCTCTATTAGGCCGGAGGACATGCCTTGTCTTATTGTTTTCTTATGCATGCTGTTGGGCCTGCGGAAGTTGTTGGGATTCTAGGAGCAGCCTGTCATTGTGCAGTATCTGAGTGCTGAAGCGGATTGGACAGAGCAGCTGCCCCGGGCTGGAATGAGCGTTGCCCTGAGCGACCTCTCGCTAGGCTTCCTCTGATTTAAGATTGCTCTTTGAGGAGCTTTATTCACCTCGCTTACTGTGACATAGCTTTGGACACACTGCATAATAAGCATATTAAACAGTTCTACATGGGGCAGAAAATATGTGGCCTTTGCAAATATGCACAAACAGTGTCAATAAATTTTTTTTTACTGCAATGGACAAGACACTGTGCGGATCCCACAGGGCCATTCTGAATCACCCAAACAGATGCTGAGGAGCCGCTTAACCCAGCTAAGTGCTTGAATATTTCTATATCTAAGAATAAGAATGATGCTTTGATACAAGTTTACATCATTGCAGAGGCACGAATTTATATCGCTGGTCAAAAACCTCGCTGCCTACATAGGCTGCTACCTTCTAAGCTAATGAGCTTACAAAAATATGTTCTAAGAACATTTAGCTAAATTTCTGAATGTTCTCTGAATGTTCAAACGTCCAGTTCTTTGAATGTTTAAAAAATGCATTTTCTTGGTTATGTGAATGTTAAGGAAACATTCCATTTATAGTTTTGCAAACATTATAGGAAGGTTCCCCTTCAGGAACTCGAGCTGCGTCGAAGTCGCTTTAGGAACGCCCCTGCGTGACCGCGTTCTGAAGCACGTGTCAAATCAGTCCAATGGAGTAGCGAGACGTCACGAGCGGGGTGACGTAAGCACCAGAAAGTATAAAAGCGCATCTGGCAGAGCGCAAACCAGCTTCTGCTCTTCAGTAGTGCTCTGTGTATGTGTCTGTCTATTTACTGTTGTCTGTCCGCACAAGCATATATAAAAAACAATCATGAAAAAGTCTATGGCGAGCGAACGGCATTACAAACGCTGTGTTCCTCCCTGCCCACGATATATGGTGGCGGGGGATACACACGATTTGTGTGTCATTTGTTTGGGAGCAGAGCATGCACGGTCAGCTTTCGAGGAGCTGATTGTCATCATTGCGAGCTGCTATCGCTGCGCACGCTACGCTCTCGCCTGGCTGTGTTTGATGAGAGCGGCCAGGCTCGCGATCCCGCTGGTAGCGGTCCCGCTGTTGCAGAGGCACAGCGCAGACTGTTGTCGTGGGGATCGCGGGTGGATTTAGCGGAGGGATCCGAGACGGGCTCGTCCTTTTCTCGGTCCTCACCCGCTAGATCTGCGACTCTCTCTCAGTGTTCGGTAGCCCGCGCTGCGGTTTCTTCCCACCCCCCCAGAGAGAGAGAGCCAGACGCTTCATCTATCTTCCTCCGAGGAGGTGGATGTGATGAGTGTCGAGACAGAGGAGACTGTGGACTTGCCACCACAGTCCCTCGCGTATGAGGTGTGATTCGTGATTATGGGGTGTGTTTCGTGCCCTCACCAAAATAAAATATCGTTTGGCCAGCCTAGAAACAGGACGCTCGTCCTAAAAATAATTAGACGAGCGTTTTCTGAAATCAGATCACAGCCTTCATGACGGGGGCCTTCCGTTTTTCCCCCGATCTCCATGCTAAAAAGAGGTGTCAAGATCGTGGGAGAAACCGTACTCATCCCGTATTTACAGCCCCACAGTCTCGAATTATTCAAAGAACATCGTGGGGCTGAATGATAAGGGCACCCCTCCACAGAAAGATCGGGGGTCGGGGCGACACTCTCAGTCGGGGTCTTCTAGACCGAAAACTGATCTGCGGACTGTTATTTTGTCTAAGAGGACCTCAGCTAAATGGTCCTACCATTGTCAGGTCCCGGTAATGGAACAAGAAGTAGATACTCTCTTGAGGAAGGGGGCCATAGAACGTGTTACGTGTTTTGTCCCTATCCTAGTGTCCAGGTTCTACAGCCGTTACTTCATCGTTCCTAAGAAGGATGGGGGGTTGCGTCCGATCTTAGATCGCCGTCTTCTGAACTGCGCTATCAAACGGTTTCGGTTCAAGATGCTCACTATCAAGCAGATAGTATCTCAAATCCAGTCCGAGGACTGGTTTGTTACGACAGATCTCAAGACGCTTATTTCCATGTTTCTATCCTCCCTCAACACTGGAAGTTCCTAAGGTTTGCTTTCGGGGGCGAAGCATACCAATATCGAGTTCTTCCCTTCAGCCTGTCACTCTCACCCCGCACTTTCACGAAGTGTGTGGATGCTGCTCTGGCTCCTCTGCTACTCTAGGGCATCCGCATACTCAATTACATTGACGATTGGTTAATAGTAGCTCAATCGGAGCAGATGGCGGCTCGGCATCGAGATGTCGTCCTCGCCCATATGAGAGAGCTGGGGTTAATTCTAAACGGAAAGAAGAGTGTTCTTTCTCCACTACATAGAACCACTTATTTAGGCGTGGTGTGGGACTCAACCTCGATGCAGGCACGTCTGTCTCCTGCTCGAATCGAGTCAATCCTCACGATAGTCACGAGAGTAAGAGAAGGCCAGTCACTCACTGTTAAACAGTTTCAAAGGCTGTTGGGCCTGATGGCAGCGGCGTCCAACGTGATACCTTTTGGCCTGCTGTACATGAGACCCTTGCAGTGGTGGCTCAGAACCAAGGGATTTTCCCAGAGGGGGAATCCGCTTTGCATGATCAAGGTCCCGCGGCGATGCTTACGTGCCTTAGACATGTGGAAGAAACGTTGGTTCCTGGTTCAAGGCCCGATGTTAGGGGCTCCTTGTCGTCGCGTAACGCTAACGACGGATGCCTCTCTCACGGGCTGGGGAGCGGTCATGAGTGGTGAACCATGTATAAAATAATGTTTTTGTGCTGATATTTTGAGGACATTAAAGAGCAGGTAACTTTGAACAAACATTTTATCAATGTTACTAGAAGAATGTCCATAAATTTGAAAGAACCTTTGCAGAACGTTCTGATAACAGCCTGTTGATTGGGATCCTAACCATCATGACACTTCATAAGTGATCAATTGGGAACGCTCTAAATACACTTAATAGCAAATGTGAGCACCACACAAATCGCAAGCTTTATGGATGCAAGCATATGGCTAAGCTAATGGCGCAATACTCTAATAAGCATACAAACCATATAAACTAAGTGTGAAATAGCTGCTTTTTAATGACTCTAAACTCCAAAATTGCTAAATTCACTGCAGTTTCCAAATGAAATTAACACAGTTGCCAGTTGACTCTGACAACTTTGACTCAGACACACTCAGGTGGACTGTTACTTTTTTTACTGAATACACTTCATGTGTAACATGAAATATTTAAAAAAGTAACAACATAAAATTAAGATGACAAGACATTAATACATGTCTCCCACTCAAACTGGTTAAGAACTGGCTGTAGACAGATTTTCATGCAGTTCCTTGCACAATACTGTTATCACCTCAAAGCACTTTTACCTTGTGCATATTAGTTTGCATGATTTGTAAACTAATACATTTTAATATTTACATCACATAACCAGCTCTATGTATGTCTTTTCTAACATAGTAAACTTGCCCAGTTGCTCACCTGATACAGTGTTGCACTTGAAAATCAGAGCAATCAGTATGAGTCCAATGAAAAACAAGTCACGATAAAAGAGCTCAAAGAATTGCAGATGCAAGCTAAAATGTAATGGTTGCTTCAGCAAATACATTTTTACCTTATGTTTGCTTTTCTCACACTATCGGTTTAATATATGGATTAGTGTATGTAACAAACAAGATAGAGCATTAACCTATTAGAAGCACGTACCAAATGTTTCATTTCTGAACATAATGAAACATCGCCAGATTCAAGTTTCGAATAAAACTGAAGGCAGTTTTAGAGCCACTTACCAGCATTTCACTTGTGTTGCTAAACCTGCAAAAAGCTACGTGCAAATCATTCTGCAGATATTTTTCTAATGAACCTGGGTTGTCTAAATAATTTTGTCAGTAAAAATACTGAATTAAATCCAAGTTTGTTTATAATATTTATTTTGTTCACCTTCTTGGAATATTTTTTACTGAGCTGAAAGCTCATCACAGTGCATTGTGGGATATATGTTTGGCTGTCTTAAGAGCCTGAAGGTGTCATAATTAAGTTGCCTTTGATTTAAAATAGTCATGAGAATGCCTTACTATGCTGACTCTGTAGGCATCTCTCTAGTTTTTGTAACAGAACTCATATATACAATCTTTGAAGAGGAGAGAGAGAAAGAAGAAAAAGAGAAAGAGTCCAACAGAGCCTCACGGGGGGTCAGACACAGAGAAGGTGAAGATCATGTACATACCTGTCACACTACAGTTACACAAAGGTGAAGGAGGAATCTTATAGGCTGCAACACTTGCTTCCTCCAATCCAGTTCTCAAACCTGAGGCTTCCGCTGCTGTTTCTCTTTTCAGCTGAAAGAGAGAGAGACTGAGAGAGAGACATCCACTTTTACATTATTCAGACTAACCACATAATGGAACAGGCAATTCCACAAACTCTCCTCTGATGTGTCAGATTTAAAGTGGAATAAAAGATTTAGCATTCTTTGTCTTCTCGTATGTTGAACTGCAGGAGATCTGTGATTCAGCTCTGAGTCGTCTGGTCGGCACTGAATAATCTCAGTTGAATTATTCTTGGTTGTTAACCTACTTAGTCACTAATAGAGTTTTCAGTACAAAAAGCAAATGTTACTGTATTTAATACTGGATTTCATAGCTTACTACACTCATTTCACCCCAAAAAAATAAAGACATAAGGAATGATATTTTCCTAAACACAGTAAAACCATTAGGATTATTTATTGTGATCAAATATTGCCTATTCTAGTTATTATAAAAAAAAATTGAAATAAAATACTATTCAGTTCATATTATTTTCAAAGATTATTCCCAGTAGTATTATTTCGTACTACATTTTTTTTTATTCAGCATATATTAAAGACAAGTACTGCCTGATGTATAAATTATTTACCATTTTAATAATGTGCATTATTGGCAATGTGACAAAATTTAGCCAAATCCAATTATCTGTCCATACATTTTATGTTTTAAGGTTTACGTTTTTTTCCCCTTTCTTTTTATTTATTTATTTATTTTAACTACCATAATTCTCACTGGTGATTCCCGCCTTTACCATAATGAGAATTGGGGGCAACTGTGCTTAATTATGATGAAAATAATGTCAATACAAAACATCTTACCCTTGTCTTATTGTTTTTTTTTTATTTATAATAATTCTTTCTTTTTATTTTAGAGCTGAACTACAACCATGATGCCATCTTCCTGCCAGGTTGTGTTAGATTCAGTCCTTTACAGAAGACACTGAGGGCAACCCACACAACAACCATCCTTTTTCCCTCCTGTGAACTGCAAATGCTCCCTGAGTGACAAAGGCAAGCCATTGGAGACATTGATCTCCTTCCACAATCACCTCTGTCGAGCATGTCCTGTAAATCTGGCCTCCTAAATCCTGCGCATGCCGCAATTGACTAGTCTCGAAATGGACCCAACACACAGTCTCAACTGGCATTTACCAAGCCCATTGATCTGTGTAGCCCAAATACTCTCGCTTAGATAGGAAATGTAATGACCTCTGCCTGGGGAGAATTAGACGGCCAAGTGCAGTGAAGAGCAACAGACCTGTAATGACGATGGGGGAAAAAACAAAAGCAAACTGTTATCAGTATGTGAAGCATCGTCTTCCTGCCAGAGGTGTAATCCCACAGATGAATGTGTGCGGGGACGTCCAACCCTGATTAAACTTTGTGCAACAAGCCATAACATCGTCACATAATACTCACTCTCTGACCCGCCATCTATCCCTGGCTGCTTTGCTTAACTGGCTCAATAAATTAGCTTATGTTTGAGCCTAAGAAGCTGCTCCATATGAAACATGTTCCATATGAAATCATCTTTTTTTTTTTCTCTCTCTCTCTCTCTCTCTCTTCCGCACAGTGTGAAGTGTGAATGCTAATCAGCGAAAGCAGCTGACGCTTGTTTAATTGGTCTAACCTGCTTTGCTGAACTGTGGCAGGCCTATGAGAGTATCTTGGCTGGCGCGTTAGGTTTTTGTCCCTATCCTATTCGCCATCCATTCTTTTCCATGCTACTATTTTTCTTGCTCTAACAAGGTTCCGGCCAGGGTGTGCAGGAGGGCTGCAGGTGCATCGTGGGAAATGGGTGGCCTCGTCATGGCTAGAGCCCCCTTTGGAGCGTGAGGGGTGTCGCCCCAAAGACTAGTGGCAGCTGTGGAAGGTCAAAGAAGCGTGAGGAGACACAGGTGGCTCACAGTGGAAAGAGACTGAGTGACAGACCTGACAACTCATGACCTGCAAACTCAGGCCATGTCCACACGTACACAGGTATTTTTATAATCTGAGTTTTTCCTTCTTCCGTTTTTAAAAAAATCTCCGTCCACATGAAAAACGCTAACGCATGCTATGAAGCACTGTCAAGAGCATGCCAAACCAACAGGTGGCGATATAATCTCAACCATAAAGCCTGAAAAAGTCTCCAGTAGGTGGAGATAACAGCGCGGGCGCCGACGTCTCAAGCCAAAAACTCCGGTTTCGCTGTCTACGTGATAACACTGCAACCGAGTTTCAGTTTCAACTTCACCCTGGCAGGTGTTTTCAAAAATGTTCGATTTAGTGTTGCGTTTGCGTGTGGATGAACGGCCTAACCGCGTAGAAAAAGCTGCGGTTTTAAAAATAACCGTGTTCGTGTGGACAGGGCCTCAGTATGCAGTTTCCAGTTTTTCTCAATCTCTTTGGCTCAATTCTCGATTGAGCATTTTTTCTCAAAACAAATAATTCTCTGAACGATTAGTTTCTTGTTCACAACAGATTTCAATTTCTTACTCATTTAAGTTTTTGTTTAGTCTCCAAGACCCATTTCTCTATACCTAGGTCACCTTTTCAAAACCCTTCACACAATAAGCATAACAGCAGTTTATGTGGGCTAAACTGTCTAAAAAATATATTTAATGACTGCATCTGTCAAATTACAAGAATTGTTTTCTTACTCAGAAACACACAACACCAAAACTCTATGGACCTATACAGGCCAATTTGCATGTTACGTTTTCAAAACGGTAAAAACTGTTTTAAAAATGGTTACGACCCATTTTTCAATAATTAGGACATCTTCTCAAAACTCTTCACACAGTGAACACAACAGCAGTCTGTGTGGTCTATCAGTCTATCCTCAACTTTCAGATGAGGAATACAACAACCAATTTATCATAAGGTGACAATAACACCAGAAATACTAGCAATACAAATGTTCAAATATTGTTCAGAATAGTACAAACTAGGAGGAGCTATATAAGAATAATGAAAACGTAGACAAAAATAAGTGTTTTTAAAACACCAAACCCAAGTATGTTTTTCATTCATCTATACAAAAGCGGATAACTTAATCATTTTGAACTGCAATGCAAACATGGACCATGTTACATATACAGTCAAATTAATTCTGTGAATTCTAACAGTACAGAAGGATGAAAAATAAAATATAATAAACAAATAAATTGTATAATGCTACCCGTTGTTGTTTTTTTAGGTCATTGTTTTATAAGTGGCAAAGAGTGTTTGTTGGGTCATAGTCTTTGCTAGTATTATGGAAGAATGATTTGATTTGAGACATGTATAAAGTGTTTTGGTAGTTTTAATGCATTTTGGATGTGAAAGTTACAACTGTGCAAAGCTAAAAATTGAGAACTGTGGGAAGAGTTTTGAAAAACGTTTTAAGTTTTTACACATCTACAAAAGAGTAAGTACAATTGGCTGCAATGTGCACAAAAACTAAATGCACATGGCTTACTGATCAAAACTTGTGAGTAGATTCTCAGTGTGAACCGTCAAACTCTTCCAAATGTATAAACTTTCTGTCATCACGAGAGCCATCACATGCAAACTGATCCATTCAATTATAAAAATCTGTCAGACGTACATGTATATTCCACAATATGACATGGAATGTTTGTGATGTCTGCTATACTGGCAAATGACGTGCCATAGTAATGAAATAAGAATTATAATTTTTCCAGTCAACTGACTTTTCCCAGTAAATCTAAAAAACACTGTAGCATTCAGCTAGACAAAACTGACATTCTTAGTAGAGTATAGTAAGCAACCAGCCTCAACAAAAATGTGGAACAAATCAGGGGCGCGGGAAGATGTTTTCGGGTGGGGGTGCTGTGTGTGTCCGTGTTGGGTGAAATGTTTTCTATATCATCCCATATAGAAAACATCACAAGTAAAATGAATCATGTTTATAAAGATAAACATGGGTTTATTATAGCCCACTTACAATTTACATTTCAGAGATCATTACAAATAAATTATTAAATGCTAAAACGGAATACATTTAAATGAACAAACTTGCCGTTGCATTTGCAACCATGTGAAAACAGGGGGTGCTGCAGCCCCCTCAGCACCCCTACCTCCCGCGTCCCTGAACAAAATGAAATGAGTATATAACTAACCTTTCCAGGATTGACTGCCATGGTGAAAAAACATCTAAACATTTTGACCCATATGGTTCACATGATGACAAAAAATGTTGGTGCCGTTGGCATGCAATATAGTTGACATGCAATAGAGTTTTGATGTCCAATAAAACAGCTGTGACAATTGCACTTACGGTTTAAAGAATGTCAAGACAAAAATGAGCCAAAGCAATTGAGATAAACTGTAATACAAAAGCATCTCTTCCAGGTGCTGGAAACATTGCCGCCTCATAACCCACAATGTCAGAGTAAATGCAAACAAAAAACGATTGAACTCGGGCCTAGCCGTCACAGGAAACATGAGCAAGAGAGGAAACAAGTTGTCAGGGAAAATTAACGATGATAAATTATTCAGCGAATCAATGAATCGGGATAAAAAAAGATCCCTGTCTATAAGCACAGGATCCGTATCAGCAGCCTGGATACTGACAGATGCGAGCGCTGTGACAGATGAGAGCCCGGCGGTGTCTGAGGTCAAGGTCAGTGGTGGGGCCGTGATGGGAAGTGCTCTATGACTTCAATCTCCCACTTTCAATGAGCAATACCATAAATCAAGGCCTGCATGAGAGGAAAGGGCAAAAACAAAAGGCAGACCGGGCTGCAATAGGGCTTTTCCCATGAGAAATTAATTTACTCTTAATTTTTGCGCAATACAGTAATTTAACTCCAATCCGAGTGAATGTCATTCTTAGGAATGCTTGAGTGTTTCATGATTAACTCTGATGAGTGTGTCACAGTTTCTTTCCCTTGGGACTGTGCAAGGGGCCAGAGGTTCAACCTGATGATGCATCACTCGCCTCGGCTTGTCCTTATGTGGCTCAGCGGCGGATCTGATGTATGGAATTAAAACTGTGAATGAGTCAGCCAAGGCTAAACCATAGCAGGAGGATTCAAAGATGATAGAACAAGAAAGCATTCGCTTGGAGATATCGTTATCTAGCTGTACTTGAATCTTAGATCTTTTGCTCTTTAGGTTTTTTTTTCTGATGATGGTGGTGAAAATTAAATGTGATTGATTTAGCATGCATAACTATTGATGTCCTTTTCAGCGAGGGATTCACTGGTCCATGGATTTATTCACAGTGGAGTTCTTATCGGCGTGACCAATTCGAATGCTCTCCATGGTCTTAAGAGAGTGAATGAAGTGGTGGTCTGAGGATGTGCGCTAACTATGTATGTACTGCAATCACTCAGAGCTCAGAGAATTCAAGAGATGCTTTTGTAACCGCTGGTGAAACTGAAACAGATGTGCTTTACAACCCAGCAGGCCCAGATGATCAGCCTGTCAATACAAGGAGGCTGTGTTTGTCACTATCGACAGAAAGGTGGACAAAAAAATGAGATAGTATTTCTTTAAAAAATAGTTTTAGATCAAGCAAATAATGCAAAAATAGTCAAAGATGGACCTAATTATTATAATTTTTTGTGTTTACTTTCAGGAACAGAAATACAGCATCTAAATGCTGTTTTTCTGTTACAATATACTCAGAGGTCAAACAAAAATAGCAGATGATTTGAATTAAAGCATTTTTGGAGTTAAAATAGGCCTACGCTGAAAAATATCCAGTCCCATTTGCCCTCTTCCCAGTATGCGCTAGGACATGAATAATTAAAATGGTGTATTGTTTGCCTGTTTGCTAGTTCTATTTACTATGTTTTTGATCTTGCTGTCACATTTAGTAACTTGATGTCTTGTGATTTCAGAATAATCATGGAAATGTTACTCTTGTTGTGCTTCTTGTCTTTAAGTTTGTGTGGGTGTCATTTCAAAGTACTTCAGTTAATTTGTCTTGTGATGAATATTCTTGTGATGTTGTCAGTCGTTTAAGACTGCAAAATACTTTGCTCTGCATTATGTGTAATGCAACGTGATCTCATGATAATTCGTATGTATTTTACGTAAAATGTGGTTCTATAAAACGTACATTTACTTACGTTTTTACAGGCACTAAAATGTACAATACTTTTTAGCATGACTAAAAACGTACAAAAGTGTACGTTTTGTGCTTGTAAATGTTACGTATTTATACCTACGTATAAACATGAGACCAGGCTGGTAATGAAACACTTTTTTTATAACAGTTTGAACCATAAAGGGAATGCAAATAAATTTCCTTTTAAAATGATTCTTAAGAAATCTTCTTACAGGTACATAATTTAAATAGATTATTGTTAGCTGAAAGTTTAACATTTTTACTTGCTTCAAAAAGTTGGAAAAAAATATTTTTGCAGGCATGAACCCTGGAGCAGATGAGAATCAATGTGCCAAGTTTAAGGTATTTCATGCATGTTTTTGTGACAGTACATTGTTACAAAACATTTCTATTTCAAATAAATTATGTTCTTCTTAACTTAATATTCAAAAAATCGTATAGTTTAATCCTTAAAAATGTATCATGGTTTCCACAAAAATATTAAACAGCATGGCTGTTTTCATCATTTTCATCGTTTCTTAAGCATCAAATCAGCATATCAGAATGATTTCTGAAGGATCATGTGACACTGATGACTGGAGTAGCCTAATGGCTGCTGAAAATTCAGCTTTGAAATCACAGGAATAAATTACAATATACAGTATATTCAAGTAGAAAACAGTTATTTTAAATTGTAACTATATTTCAAAATATTATTTTTTACTGTATTTTTGAATAAAAAATGCAGCCTTGGTGAGCATAAGAGATTTCTTTCAAAAACGTTTTTAAAATAATCTTACCGACCCCAAACTTTTAAAGCGTACTGTAATATAAATAGGTAAATGTTACAATGATGACAGCTTTTAGCCATTGACATTTTAAGTTCACTCAAGATATTTAAATTAAAAAATGTTGCTCAGCAGAGAAGATTGGTGTAGAGAGAAGTTCTGGCAGAGAAGGCATGGAGAGAATGTCTGCCCAAGGGCGCATGTTCCCTGACTTCTTACTCCAGTTCCCCTTCTGCTAGATCTAACGACCCATACGTGCTTATACTGACAGCAAATGTTGACATGCTTAGCCCCTTCATAACTGCACACCTCAGCGTCTGCTGCCCAAGGGAGTTTCTGCCGGTTCTACAGCCATTCTGCAAGGGGAATAAAGTGTGATTGTGCCTCGTGCTTTCTTTCAAATTCATCAAAGCCTTGTGATCTCCATCTCAATGAGAGAGTTGTGAATTATAGAGCAGCAGCATCGGGGGTAGCAGATTCAACTTTAATGATGTCAAGAATGCTGTGAACAAACAGCAGTGCTCGCGTAGCTCTGAGATGTCTAAGCAGAATCACATTCTCACATATCTCTCTTTATTTCTCTGTCTCCTGAACTTCTAGTGGAACGGAAGAGGGACCCAGGGGGCATTCCCATGGAAACCGTGTCTCCTCGCAGTGCGAGTCTGTGCCGTACTATGCGGGATGAAAGATGGTCTCAGTCTTGATTAAAAAACTGTAGGCAATGCTTCACCTGGGTCCATTGTATTGGGAAGTCATCTTGATGACTCCCGGGGTTTATCTCTCTTTTTCTAAATCTGACAGGTTAACACTATCAATTAGCAGGCATTGATCGGGTGAACAATAATAAAGGCTGGTTGAAAGATGGTTTAGCCATTCACCTTCACCCCTGAGGGTATACTCACTCATACAGCTGCACACACAACAATGTGAAATGACTCACCAGAAAAGGGAACCTCACAGTTTTGAAACTTGCTAACGTTTCACACGGACATTACAGTATTTTGTGGTTTGGGTATTTTTTATAGTCTCGCCAAGATTTATTCTTGAGCAAGCAAGGTTTTTCTGGTCCCTTCTGAAAACAGAATGGAAAAAGAACGGGTCATTCCACTAAAAGGGTGCTTTTTGTGTCCCTCCCTAACATATGAGTAAAAACAGACTTTTAATGAATATCTGATACCAGTAAAATATATGATATAATGAATATATGATGCCATTCTTTTATTCTATTATCTAAGCATTTTTCATAACACTTCTACAAAAATCCAGTAACTTTATTTTTATATCATTTAATATCTTCTTTCTTTCTGAGAAGCTTGTCCCCACTCATGTCTTTCTTTCTCCATGCTGTATTAGAAATTGAAATTTTATTTTAAACAAAAATGGAAATAAGAAGCTAGTATTTTTATTTCCTCCTTATATGGAAAAATATATGTATTTAATGTGTCAACACTGTTATCATCATAACCTTCTCTCTTTTTAAAATAATGAACAACACCATAAAAAAAATTTCTTAGGGTTGTCTATAGAAAAAGATAAGTTATCATTGTTGAAAACAGCAAACCACTGGAAACTAGATATTTGTAGAAATATCAGCATTAAACTGTCTTTCATTTTTTTAATGCAACATAAGAGAGATTATCTACAACCTTATTTGGTGGCAGGTATTACAGATCATAAAAAGAAAAAGAAAAACCAACCAAAACGTACTGTGCGTAGGGCCTTATGAGGCGTAGCAATAGGGCAGGCAAGGCAGGCAATTGCCTGGGGCCCCGCATTTTGAGGGGGCCCCCGACAGCTGACCATTTGAACAATCGGAAATGTCATTATTAACATAACATGGAGCATTATATCTGTATCCCCCCTAGGGGGCCCCCTCTCGCGTTACGCTGGATGTGCTTGATTTTTTCCTTGTGATGCGTCGGCCACCATTTTCAAACTGGCACAGCGCTTACTCGTGCATTTTCTAATTTAAACATGAAGAGGACTTATCCGTCTGGCAGCCAGAAGCGGAAAAAAGCAAGAAGAGGAGGAAAAGAGGAAATATGACAGCGGTAAATGATGGAGATAAGATTGACTTAAGATAAGATATAAGATATGACAAACAAATGTTTTCGTTGTTAATTCAACCATAACTCCTTCAAAAACAGATAGAAACCTTGGAGTTGTGATTGATGATAAGCTGAATTTCTCAGACCACATTGCTAAAACTGCCCGGTTCAAGAAACGACTAAAAACACATCTGTTCCACCTTTATTTGACCCTCTAACTCTAACACTTTCTATTCTATTTTAATTCTACTTGATCTATATTTGTCTTCTTTTTTTATTTATTTTTATTTAAAATACAAAACAAAAAAAACACTAGCTTTCTATTTTTTCTATTCTATCTACTTGTTTTTCTTTGTGTGTGTGTGTGTGTGTGTATAGTATGTATGTATGTATGTATGTATGTATGTATGTATATATATATATATATATATATATATATATATATATATATATATATATATAAAAATTACAGGCCTCTCTCATCTTTTTAAGTGGGAGAACTTGCACAATTGGTGGCTGACTAAATACTTTTTTTCCCCACTGTATATATATATATATATAAACCTTGCTACGTGTACTGCGTTAGGCTAACCGAGACTTGTCATTTGCACTTTTGCATATTGTTGCTCTTTTGTTAGTTTTGACTGCTTTTATTGTCCTCATTTGTAAGTCGCTTTGGATAAAAGCATCTGCTAAATGACTAAATGTAAATGTAATGTAAATGTAATTCCAGCTTATTTTCGTTTAATTATTTGCAAGATGAATTACTGGTAATAGTCCAATTACTAATATGGTTACTGGGAAACAGGTTATCTAGGATTGCACTTAGCAGCAGCATGTAGTGTTTAGCAGGTATTAAAATAGGCTGCAATAGAATAGGTGGTACCGGGGAAGACGCACCGGGGGTCTTTTTACAGTTCCAGACAGTAGTATCAACTCAATTCTGTACCCGCTTGAAGTCATCCGCTTTCAAACTCTCCTGTGTGTTTTTGTGTGCGCGCTCTGGTTTTGAATCACAAAACCAAAAGCTTCTATTTATAATGTGTTTTGCAGCGTTGAGTATTGTAGTCAATCACAAGCATCTCTTCATTCACAGTTTGAAGAAAAGTTTAAGAGGACCAAACAGTCCACGTATACTGTTTCAGGAATGACAAACGTGAGTGTAAAAAATTACGCAAGTGAATCCGGCAAATTGATCCACGATTGACGGTGATAAGATAACTGTAGCAATGAACGTAACAAACTATCTGACAAGCCGATGTCAAAACAGAGTTGTGCTTTAAGTGATGCAGAGTAAAATCAGAGTAAAAAAACTACAGCAGCAACAAGTCTGTGTTGCCTTTAGCAGCTTCTACAGATAAAGATAACTTAAAGCACTCCTTTTGATGTGTCCTTTTTCAGGCAGTGTTTGAAAAAACTTTTTTTTTATAATTAAATTTTAAAAAAGACAAAATATGTAATGCATTATTTAATTATTATACCATTAATAATTAACTTAATTTGTAGTTAACTAGTTAAGTATTTAAAAAGTTTACCATAGTAGGCTGCTGGTGTCTGGGCTTATTTATTTATTTACTTATTTTTAAATGACATGAGACTTTTGTGACTTCCTGCTCTTGCTATACTTCATAGTCATTTTATAATAAATCCAAAAGCAAGACATGAGAAAAACTAGGGAGTTAAAATGGCTACTGAGCTAATGAGTGATCCTCTGCTGCCATCTACTGGATATAATGATAAGGTTGTGTCATTTTCATCTTAAGTCTTTGTTTTCCACCAGGAGATAATTTTTTCCCCTTCTTCTCCATGAATGAAAGTGAATTTTGGCAGAGTTAAAAAAAATTATAATTAAGGCTTTAAATTATTATAAGTTTTTAAAAAATGTAGGGTTTTATTTGGGGGGGGGGGGGGGGCCCTTTTTGTTCACCCAT
>NW_015505309.1:403047-420102 GCF_001515645.1 Sinocyclocheilus grahami | reverse complement strand
TTGTTTTTAAAAAAGGGGGTTTTTTTATTGGGGGGGGGGGGGGGTGCTCATCTTTGTCATCCATGATTAGTTTGCTTCCCTGGCTACTGTGTCTTGCTGCTAGTGGGAAGCCCACTAATCAATATAAATAAATATCATTGCATTTACTTAGTTGACATTATTTATTTAGCTCTTTTACTTAGTTGACATTATTTATTTAGCTCGTCTACATTAAATTAGTTGAGCTAACATAATTAGTTGTCAACTAATAAAACTAGTAAAGCTGATAAAAACATACCTCAGGTCAACAATGAACCAAGAGAGGCTGTCAGCAGCTGGCACTAATTTCAATTTAACGGAACATACGAAGGTCTTTGGATATGGAGGTCATAGTGACAGCATTTGCTGTAGCTAAGGCTCGCACCATTTTTAAGGTGACAGTCCATTACTGTAAATATGAAGATTGTACTGTATCTTCAAGATTGTATTGTACAGTATTGTATCTTCTGCCATAAAGATGAAGATTGATATTTTGTTAAAGAATAAGCAATTTGTTTAAAAAAATAAAGAATTTATGTTCTATTATACAGTATGTGTCTTAACTACTTTTTGTATGTTGTATAAATATATATCTAGGTAACGAAGACATATTAAAGTCGGCATGAAACGGAAGTTGCAATTGTCTTTTCTTCTCTACCGTGACGTATATACGAGTGAAATGGCATCTGAAATGAGAGGGCGGGACTTGATTTCATCCTTCGGGAATTGATTGGATCGTTGGAAGCAGGGGCGTTGCTAACAAAATGGAGGCAGATCTGAATGCCAGTTTGCAGTTAGTGGTGGGCGATTTCTCTCCACTGGATTCACAGCCGACACCCAAGCATGAATAAATGTTTTATTTATTAAGGATGACGACGACAATCAACGGCATTTTTCAGTTTTCGGATACAGCCATCAGCTTCAGTCGTTTACCCCTCACGTCACTAGCTGCGCCCTTGCTCCATAGCTCGTGACCGGAAGAGAAGATGAGTTGTTTTGAGGGGGAGGGGAGGTTAACGTTTTTGATTAAAGATTAGGAGGGCACATGAATTTAAAAAAAAGAATGAAGTGCACGGATAAATTATTTATAATAAACACTACAGTATTCCATTAAAAAATAAGAGTTTTCCATTTTGATTTCATGGTGACTTTAAAAAAATAATCTTTTAGAAGGGCCTCATCTATTCATTTTAACACTTCATCTTGGTTCGCCTCTGATTATTATAGCCTGTTTTTTAGAGTGTTTCCTGTGGTTGGGTGAGAAAAAAAACAATAATAATCATAATAAATATAAAAAATGTATACACAAAGATGCAATTTAAATATATATACATAAAAGATATAGTAGGCTATATAACGGAATAAATATATAATTTATCTTTTAATAAGCACCTTGTAGTATCATGACCTTGCCTTGAGCATGGCTGGTAATGAACTAAATTTGTCACCGTTCTCGTCAACCTGTTGCTTTTTTAAAGGCACAGCTATATCTCAACATATCTAAAAATGTCTTAATTACCTAGCACAACAGTTCAGTCATTGTTTATCTGATCAAATTTGATAAAAAAAATCACCTTTTCAAAATGGAAAAGGCGCCCATTTCGTGGAATGATCCCCGTGTAGTTTACATGTGTCACCAGGAGAGGGCGCAGGCCATATTTCATCCACACACACACACAAAATCTCTCTCTCTCTCTCTTTCTCTCTCTCTCCTCCAGCGGAGCTCTTGCCAACCGCCCCCTCTCTCCCTCTCCACGCTTCTTTCGCGACGCTGAGCCACAAAGCGGACTGTCGGCGCACGGCAGTGGCACCTCTCCGCTTCAGGGTGAAGATGTTCGGCAGTCTGTGTGCCCGTAAGCTGGCTCGCCGATCGCGGTCAGCGTTAATAGCCGCGCTGACAGTGCTGCTGGTCCAAACGCTCATCGTGTGGAACTTCAGCAGTCTGGACACGGGAGAAGACGGAAAAGACAACGGCAGAGAGAAGAGGGACCGAATCGGCATCAACAAAGCCTACAGCGAGTACCCGAAGAGCGGCTTCCAGAGGAGGCATCAGCAGCCGCCGCTGGGGAAAGCGTCCGTTCGACACAAACAGCAACCGGTAAGGCGGAATTTCCCCGTTCATCGCGCTCCATTCATTCCTTACGGCGCGCCGTCATAGCGGGCCCGTTCTCGCTCGGAACTGATGCCTGATCCCCAGACCCAGCGTTTCGGGGTGTTTCTGCGTGTTTCTGCGCTCACGAACGCAGGCAGGATGTTTTGTTTGTGATGTGCTCAAATGTATTCGCTCCTGTTGTCATGACTACATTCCGCGGCTGAGAAGGATGTGACAGTCGCGCGCGGCGCGGAAGATGCCGTTTTGTTGGATACTTTAGCATCTCGTGTGACGGATCGCTGTCCGTTAAAACTCACGTTAAGTCGTTGCCATTGTAATCGTGTATACCGGCGGAATAGGCAGCTCAGCTCTTACCCGTTGCTTTCAGATGATGTTGATGTCATGTTGGTGATATGCGCTGAGAATGAGCTCTTCATGACCTTTATAAAGAGTGAAAAGATGCATGATCAATAATCTATGGATATCGTGTAAATGCGTCTGT
The DNA here is from genome assembly GCF_001515645.1 of Sinocyclocheilus grahami. Taxonomy (NCBI): domain Eukaryota; kingdom Metazoa; phylum Chordata; class Actinopteri; order Cypriniformes; family Cyprinidae; genus Sinocyclocheilus; species Sinocyclocheilus grahami. The sequence goes on along the minus strand of NW_015505309.1, from coordinate 417,490 downwards.
TTTCTTATTAAATGCGCTGCGTTTATTGCATAATAAAAACTATAAAGATGTTTCGTCAAGTAAATTAAAATGCGTTTTATGTGGTAACACCAGATATTTAAGTCAAATATTGACTGACTGTGTCATTCTACGGAAACGTCCTCTTGCTGTTCAACATGTCTTAAAATGTATTTCATTTTTTAAACTTAGGTTACAATATTGCTTAACCCCTATTCATTTACATTTGCGACAGCTCAGTTTATTTTATTTATTTTTCTGTACATTTAAGTATTATTTTTTAATCTGTCGTAAAAATGTAGTTCATAATATGTTATTATTATATAATAGAGTCAATGAGTATAAAAACCTTTATATATCAAATAAGACTCTTTTGATTTAACAAGATTTGAGCAGATTTTCCAAACAGACTCTACCTGGCCTGTGTTGACTCACAGAGAGCAAAATAGATAGGGGAGTGACTATTCCCTTTTTGTACTGCACTTTGTGTAACTGTCGACTGCTCTTTAATACCACAGTCACAACTCTGCCGGCTCAAATTGTCTGCTTTTCAGCCTTTTTGATTAAAGAGATGTGAGACACAGATGACCTCTCACCTCTCATGGGCCTTCTTAAACATGGCATTAACCCAAGCCCACACGCAATCTGCGGCCAGCGGAAACACAGCAGAGTTGAAGAAAAATAGAATCTTCTGTTTCGCGCATCTTCATGTTTTGACTCATTTGACTTGATTAACATATTTGACAAAATCGGCGCAGAAAAGTCAGCAGACTTCAGCATGTTATTTGGTTATCCAGTTCTGGATTTCTTGTTTGGTTTCTTGTGCTTATTCCTCCCTAAATCTGAAACTGGAAGTTCCATTGCTTGTGGAAATGGGGATGTTGACTATACATAATGGGAAGTAAATTAAACCTCAGAAAAATTTGTGATTTTCTGTAAATGGCAATATTGGCTCAGAAAGAATTTTTTTTTTTTTGAGTCCATTTTAGTTGCAACTTTTTGGGGATATTTTACTTTTGTGAATAAGTACTTTTGTACCTTCTAAGCAAAGAATTTCCAAGCCCAAATGTAAAATCAGTTATTAAAGCCTGGGCTGAAATTAAACTTTAAATGGATGTGCAAAATTAGATATTTTCAATATCAACTAGTCGGTGGGTTGGTTCAATGACTAATTGGTCTTGAGGAAAGCCTGAATAATTAGGTTGCATTTGCATTAACTTGACCCAGAAAAATAACATTGTTTTATAAACAAATAAAATAGTTTTTAAAATATTAAATGTATATATAATATATAATAATAATATTTTATATAATAATATATTATATAATGCAGGTTTATACATAATGTATAAGAAAAAATGTAATATAAATTATATATTATTAATATTCTAATTATTATTTTTATTTTATATATATATAAAATGTATATAGAATATAGGCCTATTATATAGAATAGATAATGCAGTAAGAAAAATATAATTAATTTAATTAATTTATAAGAAAACTATTATTACTATATATATATATATATATATAAATTTGTACATTTTAATTTGTATTTCAAGTTTTATGTAGATTCCTCACTAGCACCCTTATTCACAAAGCTTGTAGGTGTATATCGGGGTTTATGTGAATATACGGTATATATATATTTATGTGTGTGTGTTTTTTTTTGTTTAAATTAAAAAATTCCCAATGACACAATGTCCGGTTAAAATAACACAAAATAGCCAAATCCAGTTTTTTTTTTTATTCAAGTACATTCCCTGCTGAGGATGTCAGAGTTGTTTTAACTTACACATTTTTTTGCCATTTACTGAATTTTAACAGCATTCATGGATAATTCCAAATATTCAAAATCACAAAATATTCAAAATATCCAAATCATTTTGACAGAAAAAAATAAATAAACAATCCAAGTGACATTAATAGCAAAAATAGTACAAATTACATGATCTACATAGTAATGATATAGCATAATTACTTTTATCAGTAACAATAATAAAGCAATTTTCTTAATAATCATTAATAAATAGAACTGACCAGTTGCACCAGACTGATGCTTATCAGTCATATTTTGTTAATAATGTAACATTTTGTGACCTAATTTGAAATTTTTTAATGACATAAATTAATGCCGAGGCCCCCTTTATTCAAGACAAAATTTAGAGACCCCCTCATTTACAGTAGGTGCCCCCTGCATGTTTCCTCTGGTTCTTCTCCTGTAATGATGACAAAGTTTCTTGTTTTCAAAAAAAAATTTATTCACAGAAACTAGCATCATAAGGATTCTTAGTGTGCCATAGAAACAATGAACAGTGCAGTTCATAATTACAGTACATACATTTCAAGAACTGTTTTCTTCAATTAAAAAAAAACAGTTGAGTGGACAGTTTTTTTTTCTAAATTAAAAAATATATGTATCTGTTTACAAGTTATGCATTTAATATCTTGCGGCCCTTGGAAGTTTGCTGAGGCCCCCTATTGTGCCCTGGCCCCTAGTTGAGAACCACTGTGTTAGACCATGAATATCACACCTTACACATTAACTAGCTACTTTTTGAGTTAGAGAGTTGTTGGGTAACCTGTTTTTTGGCATTTTTAATTTTTAATTATTGAAAAGATACATTCAATACTGGCCATAACAAGACAATATCAAATGTACATGCACAAATCAGGATAACATGCCAAAATAGTCCATGACAGAAATGTTACAACTCAGTCAGTCAGTATAGTAGATCATGCTAATTTGTTTGTTATACAACCTCTACACAGTCCATCATGTTACCACACAAAACACCAACATTTTCCCCCTTTTGTTCGCCCAGCTGTGTCATTCCCAGTCACGCAACTAATTTTCTTAGCAGAAACCCTGTAGTGGATAAATTGTCTTTCTCTTAGTCTTTTCCTGTTTTTGAGTTGTTCCATCCTCTCCTGGCCGTGCAGTGCTGACTCACACTCCGTCAGTATGCCTGAGTGCTTATAGGCATATCTCTCTGTCTCTGTTGCCTCTCTCTCTGCATCTCCTTCTCTCTCTCTCTCTCTCTCTCTCTCTCAACATTCGATCCAGGCTGGTCGTTGTTTTGCTTCATCATCAGAAGTTGCCCCAGGGTGCTCGTTTGCCCCAGCTTCAGTTGAACAGCTGCTCTGTTAGCATTTCCTCTTCTAGGCCTGGGCGATAAAACGGTATCGATATTTATCGACGGTACACCCTCTTCGATAACGATAGAAAAAATGTTCGATATAGCGCACGATATATAGGCACGTGCTATGAGTGACGCAGACCGCACACACAAACACGAACACATGCTGAATTGAGTGCTGTGACTGCCTGTGAAGAGGAGATTGTGATCAAAAAAATTAACATTAGTCGAATTTAAAATAAACATTTGCATTTGAATGCAAAAATAGTACAATCAAATGGTAGGTGTGCGTCTGGGAGCGTCATCAGTGGAGCACGAGATGCGGTGATGATGATGTAAGTGACGTTGTTGCATTTTAATGTTTTATAAGTCTAGCCCACACGACGAGCAGTTTCTGCATTATTCGTTTAAAATATTAGAGAAATATAGTAGCTCAATGCGTAGAAGATCTTGATTAGGTTAAAACCAAAACCAAGCCATTCACACAGAACACATATTCAGCGCATTTTTAGACGGACAAATATGACTGCTGCACTCGAGTCTCACACAAGAGATGTAGCCATGCAAAGTTAAAACAGTTTAAACTTTTAGAAAACACGTCACGAATTTGTGGAGGTTTATTTCTTTTCGCTGCATCTCTTATGTTTTTAAATGCAATCTGCGTGATGGGCGATTCGGCTCTTTGTACTAAGCAATGCATAAATACATGATGCTGTTTTGTTCAGAATTGTTTATGCAATTTACAAAATTATGTTTGATTTATATGGGTTAATTTAGACGTAATGCACATTTTTTTAAATAGGCAGTTATTTCCTTTGCGTTGGCAAATGCTCTTTATTATTTTGCTCATTGTGCCCTCCTGTGGCTTCGGGAGACAAGCCAAAAGTTGCTTTCAGACCTATTTAATCTGCATATAAAACATTAGAAATTAGATATTTGTTTAATTTTTATTTTGTGTTTGACTGTTAAAACAAAAAAAAATGTGTTGTTTGTCTCAATAAATTGGGTTAATGTAAAAATGCAGTGGTTAGATTTAAAAGTTTTTTTCTATTGCTCTTTGTTTTAAAAAAGGTTATAAAAAATGTCAATAATTATCGATACCGAGCGATATGAAACATTATATCATTGATACATTTTTTAGCTATATCGCCCAGCCCTATCCTCCTCTCCATTAGCTCTTAAACAGAGAGGGAAGTATATCTCAGACCTTGTAAAGATTGATGACGGTGAATCCGGAAAGTTGAGCCAGGTTGTTTTTGCATGGCGAAGTCAAATCAATGGTTTTTCATAAGGGTACCTTTGTTCCAGAAGAGCAGAGAAGACCAAATAGAGCACTTTCATCTCTCTCTGACTGTTACATAATGAACCGAGCCAACACCTATTGATTTGTTTCTCTGGGTTAAGCTGATGGTTATCAGAAACAATTCCATGATGTGCTCTCTTAATGAGCGGGCTCGATCCCATTGCCAATAACTTCATCTAGTAAAAAGAAAGCAAGCGCTCGGGCCGATTTTATAGTTTACACCGAGCACCATGATAAAGACTTTCTTTTCCTGGCGCAGCCACCGTCGTGAAAATGCTTTCAAGCGGCTGAATGTCTATTGTGTTAGGGTAGAATATTTTGCTAGCAGTGCTTTATGTCCTTTGTAAACATGTCCATAAAAAGTGAGCTAATTGTTATGTAAGCTTGACAGCACAATAGTGGCCTGTCAGATATTGGAGAAACAGCAAATTGGTGCACCGTAATGCTACCATTAACATAACTGTGGTCGGTCGCTATTCATACTTGGCTAAGTATGCTGCTACAGGCCCTTAATTCCATCTCACCCCTGTCATTGTTGGCGTCTATTATTTTATCACTCATTATGTGGAAATAGAAGGGGGCGGGGCTTAAGGATGCTCAGTGAGTAGTGGGCGGGGTAAAGGAGTGACGTTTGTGTATTGACTTTTTTTTTTTTACGTGTGTGGTCATGTTTCAATGAATTCTAAGCAGAATATTAGGGATGAACTGATATTAAAATTATTTCTGAAGCCAATAATTAGTTTCATGCCATGGCTGAAATAAAATGTTATGTCTAAATTAATAATTATTAAAAAAAAACTTTAATCACTCATTCTTCAAATGAATTTAGGCATCACAACATTATAATGTACAGTATAAAATAGAGTTGTACAATTGATTGAATTTCTTATCGCGATTACAATTACAGATGCCACAATTGTGTAACCGTTCAAAGTGGCGATTTAAGTCCAAAGTCCACTTATGTTGTTAAGCGTGCTTTAAATGTGTTTGTTTTTTCTACAGGTTATCTTAAGGGTTTTTCCATTGTTTTAGTTTTAATATAACATTATAATACCATGAATATTTTTACTTTATTTATTTAAAGTAGAAACCAGTCCCATGTATAGTTGACATTTGAGGCTTAATACTATAGAAAAACAGTAAAAGTTTTTCAGTTAGTGTTTTCAGCTTCTTTGTTTTCATATAAAAAAAAAATAAACATCATTCCGTGTAAATTGTGATAATCTTAATTAATAATTAATTAATAATTACAATTTCAAGGGAATAATCAACAATTATGATTTTTGTCTTAATCGTGTAGCCCTAGTATAAAATATGAATATTCATGTGGAGATGTACTAAATTATTATAAATAATTCTTGTGTACTTGTAAAGACTGTAAATATAAAGGAGATACGGCCATGCACACTATGCATATACAAAATCGACTGATACTAATAGATTTTTTTTAATCAATATGTAAAATAGGCCGAGAACCAATATTGTACTGATATATTACATATCTCTATAATACATACACACATAAATACTGCTTAAATATACAGCAATACAAACACATCAGTAAATGCACTTATGTTGTATGTGTTACAGTTCAATATTTCAGTGTTAAATTGATGATTGAAGAAGACAGCGGTTGAGCAAGCGAGCGGTTGACGCTGCAGATGAAGAGAGGGGTTGTGTATTCATGTGAATGCATTCAGTGTGAGTGGTGGAAAGTGTTGGTCGGGGTGTGTGACTGAGTGTTGAGGTGTGTCAGTGTGACTGTGTAACTGTGTGTTGGTCACATGAATGAGGCTTGTGTTACAGTTCAGTCAGTTACGGCCGAAGAAAAATAAACTCTGGCGTTCACCGACTGCTTTACAACCACCATCCAGACAGGTAGTGCACCCCCCAACACTACCCCTCTCTCTCTCTCTCTCTCTCTCTCTCTCTCTCTCTCTCTCTTCCTGTCTCTCGCCCTGTCTATGTGCTTTATTGGCATGACAAATAATTGTACATTGGTATGGCCAAAGCATTTGCAGCTTAGCAGCATATAGGGAAAATATTGCAAAAACAAATATATTACATTTTGATGTATCAACATTTCATGATGGATCATTCTTAATTCATCTTATTTTACTGATTTATTATAATCTAGTTTTTGTCGTTTTCATTGCTCACATTTTGTTTACACTGAAGTACTATGAATTGTATTGAACAGTTTGAAAGGTTCTGTATGACTAAAGTTTGATTTATTAATTAAAAACAACATTTTCCCACAATTTATCATGTAAAACTGTAATTTAATAACACTCTATAATATATAAAATCTCAAAGTTTTTCATTATGTACATTATAATGCCATGATGCCTAAATTCTTTTTTTGATTGATTTTAGTTTTTAGTTTTTTATGGTTTTATGGTATACAAAATATTATAGAAAAATAATATCGGCCATTTATCAGTATCACCTATAACATAAATATAATTATTGCCTGTTCTGTCTTTTCTTTTTCTTTTTCTTTTTTACAATTCTATTCAGCTTTATTTTCAGCAATGTATAGGTTTGTTGTGGAGATCGAATTCAAGTTTACCATGATCATGTTTTCTTTGAGTAAATATCTGAGTTTCATCAATGTGCTTAAATAAGACAATATTCAGTGAAATTACTCTGTCTGAATATCTCTCTCTCTCTTTGTCTGTCTGTATTCAGTCTCTTTTAATCTGTCTCTATTTCCCCCACACCACCACACCCCCTCAGTAGCACTCCCACACGTCCAACTATATTCTCACACATGGCATTCAAAGATATGCCATACACACACACTCAACTAGAGTAGATCAGCTGTAGTCAAACAGGTTGAAGGGTCTCAGTACACAAGGTCTCCAAGTTTGTTATGTCTGTCCATCTCTCTCTCTCTCTTCCTGTCTCCTCTCTGAATAGGTCTCACAGTCTGTTTCTATCCGCTGTGTATATTGTGTCCTCTGCATTCCTGCGCTAAACGTGGGCCAAACCGGCTCGTCCGTGTATCCATCTCCAGCGAGCAGCCACCATAATCCACCCAGCATCATATAATCACGCTACTCTACAACAACCTCATTACACACGGCCTAATATCAGCCGCAGATTTTAGCAGATGCTATATCAAATACTTCAAATCCATAATCCCAAGAGTAGACAAAAATCCCATTGGTAAGCATCTTAAACTAGTTTTTGTGTTTGTTTGTTTTTGTCTTATGCAGATAGCGAGAGGCATCCTGGGAATAAGGCCTGGTGTTGTTTTATGCTTGAGTGTGAAATTCAGAGAATTTAAATCACTCCGTGAATTTTCAAGGCCTCGTTTGCGGTCGTCTTCTGTTTTGAGAGACCTCTCATATTTCATTTTTGTTTTGTAAACTCCTTCGACACCAAAGCTGATGATCTTCTTGTCATTTCTGTATGTGATGGAGAATCATCTGTGGATGTCTGTGAATGTCGGCAATGAATTTAACGTGGTAAACGAGGAGAATATTGTCTTATTATATTATAATCACAAATAGCTTTGTCTACAATCCAACGGGCGCTCCCAAATCGCCACCTATTTTCGAGCCACAAATGCCATTTCACCCATTCCATTATACAATATGCATCCCGCAATGGAGACCTAATTAAAGTGCGCTGGAAGGGCATAATTCTAGGCAATGCCTGCTGGGGCTTGTGAATCATGTCGGCTGCATGTGAACAAGACGCAGGCTCTTTCACAGCCCTGATCACATGACTCTTCCACTCTCTTTTTTTAGTGGCAAGCGAGCGAATGCGAGTATATCACACGCTGGTGTGAATTCCCACTGAGCCTCTGAATGTCCTTTAATCTGCAGGCTAGGTTATGCTAATAAACTCCCTCTGCAACCCATGGTTAAATTCCCCCGACTAATCCCGGCAGGACAGAGCACAGACTAACCACCTGTGAATCCCTCTAAACAGCTGGTCTGTGCATTTCTGATCGCTGTTTGCACAAGCAGGGGGTGCAAATGCAAAGGTTGCGATTAATTTCTGACAGGAATCTGGAGACCTCCAAACCCACTGTTGAAGATACAGTCACAGGCCAACCAGAGAAGAGTCTCGAGCTTCCAAGCTCAGTCTCTAGCAGTGATTAAGTGCAGGCTCAATGTTCAAGGAGAAAACTGCAATTTGTGTATTTTCTCCTTTTTAAAAAAAAAATCTCTTAATCCAGCGTCTACTCAAATCCCTGGCGTAATCCTCAGCAATCCCAGAGGGTTTGAGAATACTTTGTGTTTTGCTAGAGTGTCTTTATTAACTCTTTGTCTGCCCAGACCACTGATACTAGAGCTTTTAATACGAGTGGTATATGATTTGTTTGTTTGCAGATCGTCCTATGCATATTTCATACAAACCTATAAAGCAGCTTTCTCAGTCTGGCAAGTTATAATCTGATTGAAGTTAGTGATGCACAGTATATGCATAATACAATGTATCATTGGTTATTATCTGAATTTAAGAGTTTTGGTCCATACTGGATATTTAATTGAGCTAATTTCCTCTGTTTTTACATTTCGATTTCCTTTGCTGTCATCTACCACTCAATACCAAGTTAATTTCAACACTGATAAATAATAATAATAAAGTTTGGGGTCAGCAAAATTTTTTAAAATAATACTTTTATTCAGCAAGGATGCATTAAATTGATCAAAAGTGACAGTAAAGACATTTGTAATGTTATGTTACAAAAGATTTCTATTCCAAGTCAATGTTGTTCTTTTGAACTTTCTATTCATTTATGGATTTGAAAATTCAGCTTTGCCATCACAGGAATAAATTACATTTTAGAATATATTCAAATAGTAAACAGTTACTTTAAACTGTAATAATATTTGACAATATTACAGTTTTTACTGTATTTTTGATCAAATAAATGCAGCCTTGTTGAGCATAAGACTTCTTTCAAAAACAAACAAACAAAAAAAAATTATAAAAATAACGACCCCAAATTTTAAACTAATTGCAGAATGAATATCCATTTTTTATGCTGTACATCAGCGGTTCCCAAAGTAGGGGTCGGGACCCCCCAGGGGGTCACGAAACCACGAGGAGGGGTCGCAAGATGATTTCCAGAAATCAAATAATTTTTTTAAAGATTAGAAATAGCATATTTTACTCATAAATAAAAAATTATAAGTTGAATTAAAAACAAGTTTTGTACTCCAGCATGTTGCCCACCCAACTAATTAGGTCAAATTAATGTTGAAATCTAAGTAATGAGTAAATTACTATAAAATAATCTTGTTGTTAGACTGTTGTGTTCCTTTGTGTTGTCATTATGCTATAAGTACATGTGCGAAACGTTTGTATACTTTAACCACCGACCTCAGAGGAAAGTGGGGGTCCCGAGGTACTGGTACTGTTATTTTGGGGGTCGTGGGCTGAAAAGTTTGGGAACCCCTGCTGTACATTACAATATTGTGATGCCTAAATTCACAATTTAAAGCGACTGATTTTAGAGTTTAATTTTAATTAATTTAGACACCTTATCCTTTCTAAGTGGGCGATTCTTACAGAAAATGTGGACCAGACCTTTTGCCATTTAGTTGAAGTTCTGGCTGCGAGTATAACGTGGTTGGTAGCTTGGTCTTGCATTGGTCTTTTGATTTGAGTGTGATTCGGTGGACAGGTGAAACATCTGATTATGAATCAGCCTCCCACATGGTCTGCGCTTCTTTGCTTTAAGCTGTGGAAAAAGAATCGCTTAATGTCAAGTGTCTGGTGTACGGGGACGGACCAGTCACTGAAGCACAGCTCTCAGTTCGACTTTTTCACTTTGGGGTGCCCTTTTAGAAACTTCAGAGAAGAGAAATGGGGACCATTTAAGGTCAGATTCACAACCTGAAAAGGTTGAATAGCTGAATGAAAAGAATACTAATGAAAAGAGGTAATTGTCTCATTCTGACTTTGCTTGTTCCCTCTTCTTCTCCGTAGTTGAGAGTGGATGGATGGGGCCACTGATCTGAGGTGTCAGTTTATGGTCAATTACAATTTTAAGCTAGATCTTTAGTTTTGTTCACCAGTTAGTCTATTAGACTACTGGGCAAAGAGTCTAAATTGAGATCTGGCTCTGGTCCCTCCATCAGTGAAAGTCTATAGGACCTTTTTTTTTTTTGCAAGATTTATCGTCCATTAAATAAAAATCTTTTGTTTAATTGCTTTGAACAATTACATTTTTAGTTTCAGTACATTTTTATAGTTTCTCAGGTTTTAATTTTAGTTTTAATTTTTTGTTATTTCTGTAATTTTCTGTAGTTTTGGTTTTCTGTTATTTTTATTATTTTTATTTTTTTTATTATAATAAATATAATATATTGCTTTATTTGTATTTCAAGTATAGTTTTTTGTAATTTTAGTACTTCAACTTGTGTTTTATTTTTTTTAGTTGTTTTAATTAACAACACTGCTTACTAGGGCTGTGCAAAAAATCGAATGCGATTTTCATGCGCATTTCGTCAGTAAAGCCGGTTCTGTGATTAGTAGTAAATCTCCAGCACGTGCTTTCAGATGGAGCGGCATTTACTACACAGAGCCGTAGTTCACTGACAAGCTACACAAAATCGCAGGCCGATCATTCATTGCCAATTTTGAACGCGATTTTGAAAGCCCCCCGGCTTTACTGACGAGATGCGCATGAAAATCGCATTCGATTTTTTGCACAGCCCTACTGCTTACATTACATTATCCCTGGGAATCAAACCCAAGACCTTGATGTTCTCAGCATTATGCTGTACTGTTTAAGCTTCAGAAACATCAAGGTAATAAAATGTGGTAGCTTGGAGAATATGCTATCGTTTTGTCCATCGAGTTGTGGAAATTTCATGCAGTATAAGTGCTTCATACCGCCCAGTCCTTGTAATAGCACAAACACCACCAAGAACATTATGCACATGCTGATCCGCCTGTACACTGATGCCTTTGAGTGAGTGCAAGAGCCTCCCAGATGATCTTGAGCTCGCTGAAAAGATCCAATTGAGACACACCACTGAGTAATGGTTACTGAAAGGCTGCCAAAGCACTGGCTCTAAGAGTCGAGCTTTGCTTCTGTAATCCACCCTTGAGCCAATAGGAGGAGGCAAATAAATGACCGTAATTATCCTGAAAGCTGTTATTTGCATATCTTTGCATCCTTTTTCTCTGACATTAGTTTTGCCATTTAAGTTTCTATTTAAGTTGATTTAGTGTAAGTGTTGGTTACAGCCTCCATGACATTAAGGCAGCGCTGTTCATAAAAGACATCGCAGAGTGTGTAAGTCTTGCTGCTAATCTACCTCAGCCCGCTGTTAATGCTCTTCAACACCGAGGCGACGTGGAAGGATTGTGCCAGCCTGCCACTGTGCCCGCAGTCGGCTGCCTGACTGTGTCAGATCGGCCTGCGAAACATTTTAGGGCAGTTTATGGAGGTATTAAAATACTTCCCCTCCAAACCAGCATAGTTAGTGCAATTAAAGTCTATGGCTGCCTCAAAGTTCTCTAATCATTCTTTTCCCCCTAGTGTGCTCTCTCTCTCTCTCTCTCTTACATTCTAATCCTGTCTCTGCCTATATCGCTCATCCATTTTCTCTCTCTCACTCTGTAATGGGAAGGATTTAGTCATCTGATGAATAGCATTGCACTGGCTAACTGATCCCATAGGGTCTGAAGGGATGCTGATTCTGGCCAAGAGAAAAGGCCACAGCCCTAGAGATCATCTGATGATGGCGGTCACACACTCCTCCAGCTGCACCACTTCAGGGCTCTTCTGCTCAAGAGAGAGAGGCTACTTCTCTTTTACGGGTCCTCTGTTTTGCCCTTTGGGCTTCGATGTCATCAAGTAATGTGAAACCCTCATTGCACACTTTTTGCCACTTTGCTAAAAGCAATTAGGTTTGCGTCTGTGGAATTTAAACAATTTTATCTCATGGTGCAGGGTTTTTCATTTAATGCATGTTCATATGATGATCCCATGCAAGTGGGGTTGTAACAAAACAGCAGTTTTTTTTCTAGAATATTACAGTCATTTTCAGTTCAGTTTCAATTCAAATTAATCTATCCAGAGTTTTTATGGCACATATAGATAGATAATGAACAAAATGCATTTTGCAATTGCATTTGTCTTTTTAATGCAAAAAATGCAAATCTACATTTAATTTTGTGAATAATTGTATATATTTTAGGAAGTGGGTTTATAATAGTTTTTTTTTGTTTGTCTGTTTTTTTTACAAAATAGCATTTTTCTACAATATTACAAAAGTTTTGTAGCATATAAAGTAGGTCTACACAGCTAATAAATCGTTCTTTAATCTTCTCTTAAAATGCAAAATGCATTTTAACAGTAAGAAATACAAATGCAGATCTACATGTTATTGTATGAATCATTTTTTATATTTTAGGAAATATGTTATTAACATTTGTTTTTTACAAAACAGCATTGTTTTCTAGAGTATATAGACATTTTAATTCAAATGTATTTAATTTATTCACATTTATTTTAAAGCATATAAATTAGACCAATAGAACTAGTGAGCAATATGATTACAAAGTCCTATTTCTGCTACTGTTCTGTATTATCATTTCCCCAGTAGGAATGACCCGATGGTACTAAACCATTAACATATTTTTTTATATGCCATCCAATCATACCATGGTACTGCCATGGCGCATGTCCACCTTGCTGCTTTTTAGTACTTTGTTTGCAAGGACAAATCCCTCACACCAGCAGGGAAGTGCATTGTAGGATTGCATCTGTAGTCACAGTGTCAGACTCATCCATAAACCCTAGTGTTATTTTATTCCCTTTCTCCCTCAAGCACAGTGATGTACAATGCAACCACATTCAGCACATAGCCCTGACCACAGCCACATACTGTAAAGGAAATCAATACTTCATAACAGCTCCCAGGCAGGCAGGGAATCCTGTATCTGTGTCTACAACTTGTAGGGAGAGACAGAGAAGTTCAGGTGTAACAGGATCAATGGTAGGAACCATCACACACACACATACATACAGATAAGTCTCCTGATATGATGCTGGCCTGACGCTGGCCAGTGTTAGGGGGGAAGTAGACTGGCAGCATGTGGAAGAGCTGTCAGAAGAGCTCAGGAAAAGCCTGATATGAGGGCCAAAGGGGTCGGCTCAGCCCCAAACATATTATTGTCTGTAATAAAGCACCAAACATAATTTCTCTATCTCAAAATCAGCCTTTTCTGTAGCTATCATCCTAAAATAAGGTTAATTTTTTCAGTTTGTGGAGTTAATAAAGCAAGCATAGCAAGGAAGTAGGTCAGGGTGCTTTGCAGTGACTATTCGGTATAGTGAGGTAGATTTGCGCTACATCTGTGTACAAATGATCAGTTCTGCAAACTGCATCTTGTGGCAGGCCATGATCAAGGACTGATGATCGTCTCTATCTTTATGTGCTGGAAAAGAAAGCTGTATGTGCTTTCAAGTTCAGAAGCTTGATAAACACTGAAGTTGTTGTGCAGAGGTGTCATCGTTTGAAGTCCCGTGATCATGTTCCGTAGCTAGTTATTAAAAGACGGTTTGAACTAGTTACATTCCCCATCCATCATGAATGTTTGTCAGGAGTATAAATGGGTTTATCTTAGTGTTTGTGGGTGTATAGTGGAAAGTAACTAAGTGACTTTAAATTACAGACCATACAGAGAGTGGAAACACGATGGAAGCTTAACTAAGTGCTTGTTCTTGGTTATTGTGAATGTTTGATTGTGCATGTTTTTCCAAATAGCAACGTTTTGTTTTCAATCTTTGATCCATCCGTAATAACTTACTCTCCCTTTGAAATGTGGGTAATTGGATAATGTTAACCGATGAGCAAATATAGAGATGGGAACTATTTTACCAAACTCCCATTTGGTCTGGCTTTATTATATTATGTAATGGACACTTTTCATAATTCAGACAATTGCAATGAATTGTTGTACTTCCAAATTTTCCGCCACTGTTTCACTCTGATTATGGAAGAAAATGTGTTTCAAACAC